>NW_026705645.1:0-300000 GCF_029867415.1 Vicia villosa | reverse complement strand
AGCCAGGAATGATTGTTAACAAAACTAACTACAATAAGCTTATCTCTACTCGCAGCTATGGATGGCGATACCGCTAATCGGACTAATATGACATCTATAATATAAGAAAATTAATAGTAGTGGAAAAGTCAAAAATACTCTTATTTGATTTTTCACCATCATATTAAAATTGTGATTTTTTGGTCTTTGCACCATAAAGTTCTTAATTTTATTATTAAAATAATACAACTCTTATATTTTATCAAACTTATCAAATCTCTTTCCATTCTCTATTTTTTTTCTCTTTCATCACTTTCTCACTTCTTTCTTCCACAAAAAAAAATCTATTATTGATATTTTTTTTATATACGAAAAATGGTATTTATGATCAAAATATTTTTTAGATAAAAATGATATATGGTAAAAATTTATATCAAAAAATCTATTATTGATCTAAATATTTTTATATACAAAAATTTAATATTGATCCAAATATTTTTGTAAATGATACCTAAATAAAAATAATAATTGTATACGGAAAAAATCTATTATTTATGAAAAATGGTATTTATGATCCAAATATTTTTTATTCAAAAATGATATACAAGAAAAAAATCTACTGTTGATCTAAATATTTTTATATACAAAATTTACTATTGATCCAAATATTTTTGTAAATGATACCTAAACAAAAATGAAGTTTGTATACGGGAAAAAAATCTATTATTGATCTAAATAATTTTATATACGAAAAATGTTATTTATGATCCAAATATTTTTTATTCAAAAATGGGATAGGCCAAAAAATCTATTATTGATCTAAATATTTTTATATACGAAAATTTGATATTGATCCAAATATTTTTGTAAATGATACCTAAACAAAAATAATATTTGTATATGGAAAATAATCTATTATTTATGAAAAATGGTATTTATGATCCAAATATTTTTATTCCAAAATGGTATACGGGAAAATAATCTACTATTGATCTAAATATTTTCATATACGGAATTTACTATTGATCCAAATAATTTTGTAAATGATGCTTAAACAAAAATGAGATACGGAAAAAAATCTATTATTGATCTAAATATTTTTATATACGAGAAATAGTATTTATGATCAAATATTTTTTATTCAAAAATAGTATACGGGAAAAATCTATTATTGATCTAAATATTTTTTATACGAAAATTTAATAATGATCCAAATACTTTTGTAAATGATACCTAAATAAAAATAATATTCGTATTATTATTTACAAAAAATGTTATTTATGATCCAAATATTTTTTATTCAAAAATGGTATACGGGAAAAAATCTACTATTGATGTAAATATTTTTATATAAGAAATTATTATTGACCTAAATATTTTTGTAAATGATACCTGCACAAAAATGAAGTATGTATACGGGAAAAAATCTATTATTGACCTAATTATTTTTATATAGGAGAAATGTTATTTGTGATCAAATATTTTTTATCCAAAAATGGTATACGGAAAAAAATATATTATTAATCTAAATATTTTAATATATGAAAATTTAATATTGATCCAAATATTTTTGTAAATGATACCTAAACAAAAATAATATTTGTATACGGAAAAAATCTATTATTTATGAAAAATGGTATTTATGACCCAAATATTTTTTATTCAAAAATGGTATACGGGAAAAAATTTATTATTGATCTAAATATTTTTATATATGAAATTTACTATTGATCCAAATATATTTGTAAATGATACCTAAACAAAAATGAAGTCGGAAAAAAATCTATTATTGATCTAAATATTTTTATATACGAGAAATGGTATTTATGATTAAATATTTTTAATCCAAAAATGGTATATGGGAAAAAATCTATTATTGATCTAAATATTTTTATATACAAAATAATCAATTATTTATCTATTTTTTTTCTTTTTTAACATTTTTATTTAAAATAAATTATGTATCCAAATTCGTGTAACCGAACAGAACCCGTGCGTATGCACGGGTTTGTTACTAGTTATATTTAGAAGTAATACGGTAACCCATATCAGGAATCATCATCCATTTGTCACAACGCTGCACGCCAAAGCTAGCTACTCACAATGAACTCCTAACTCTAGAGACTGTGTCATATAACACATTGGAATACATTTTATGGTGTTGATAAACTTCAACATCTTATTGATTTCGAACTAAAGGACACGACTCTTCTCCCCGTCCAAGTAAATTTGCAATAACATGGAAACCATAATTTACATCTTGTCCCACATTAACAATGTCATCAATGTACTAAGGAAAAAAATCAAGAAACTAAGACAAGTAAAAAACCAGATATGTAGTTGGACCGGGAATGTGTTTATGTTGTATTAGAATCGCATAGATGTGTTAAGTCCGTATCAGATACACAACCAGATTTAGAGTGTACTCTAAGCTGTATCGAAATTGCAGAAATGCATTAAGTCTATATTCGAAGCGTATTCGTACAATTTTTCTTTGTTTTTACATTTCAGGCTTTCTAGCAGAAAGAGACAAAGAAACACACAATCAAGGATATACATATAGGCAGATAATCTTCATGGGTGACCTCAGAGGGGTCGAATTGTATATGAGGTTTACAGTCGTTGTCTCTTCTGGATGCCAGGTTGGATTTTTTTTGTGCTCTGGAGCGTCTTCATTGGTTTGAGGATGTTTGAGATCTTCAGTATATGTCTCTCTCCGGGGTTTCGAGGTTGATGATCATATTTAGGGATTTGGGTGAGACTCCTTCCTTAAAGGCGCCTCCCTTAGTCGGACAGTGTTTAAGGTGTTATGGCTTGCATATGTTTGTAGATGCATATTTGGGAGGTCGACTTCCCCAGGGAGTGTATGTAATACCCCATATTATTCTAGGAAAGATTATTCATATAATTATGAAGTGTTAAGAGAGAAATAATGGATTAATGATAATTAAGAGAAGGTTAGTTGGAATAGAAAGATGTTGGTTAGAAACCAACCAATGGCAAGATTGTAGTTATGTCTTAGTTGGGGGACAAATTGGACTTTGAACACGTCTTGCATGAACTTATGGCATAAGAGTAAATAAGCATGACATTATAGTGTTTCTAAGACAGATTTTTATAACTAAAGTGGAGGGAGTTTAGAAGAGAAGCTCATGGATGTCATCTCCAAGTTCCATTTTCGTACTCCAATGGCAGCCTCCACTAAATCAGGTATATCTCCCAACTCGTAACTCCGATCGTAACGATTCTGGTCCCATTGGAAAGCTAACGAATTTCTCTTCGATTTGCACCTATGGTTCGCATTCATAGCTTGGTTATTGGTGGAGATAAACGCATTTGAAGATTGATGATTGATGCTGAAAGTGAGTACAAGAGTGGTTACGGGTTTGATCATATTAGAGGTGAAGTGTTGGTCAAAGAGAGAGTTCAATGGCAGCAAGAGTATTCTCATAACCTCCATTAAATCCATGGTGAGTCCTTAGTTAGAGACTTTGGGGAAAATCATGGGAATTGCATGTTTGGGGTTTAGGGATTGTGAGATAAATCCATGAAATCCATGATGTTAAAACATGCTATGTGATAATTGTTGGTTGTTTGTGATGCGTATTGCTATTCTATGTTGTAATTTGACACATGCAGGTGAATTCTAGGGGTTAAAGTACCCCAGGACAGAACTGATGAGTTCTGCATTTTTCTGTGTCTGCTATGGTCCGCTAAGCGGGCTAAGGCCGCTAAGCGGATGCTGAGCATTTTTCCAGAAATTCGCGAGTCCGCTAAGCGGACGTGAGACCGCTAAGCGGAGGATGCTGTTTGTGGAAAAATAAAATATCGCGAATCCGCTAAGCGGACAGGAGCCGCTAAGCGGAAGATGCTGATTGCAGAATTCTATTTCTTACCCCTTGAGTGCAGTTCTGGTTTTATTCGTAACCGGACTCCTCCCTATTCGATTACGTGTACTTGTTGATGGTATGTGACACCGTTAAGCATTAAAGTTTTGTATTTCCCTTTGATTATTTGGAAATTGTGAATTATGCATAATTGAATGTGATGGTGTAACTACTAATGCTTGTTCCTTAATGCTTTATGAATGCAATGTGATGGAACATGAAAATGTGGTGATGTCCAATGTTTTGGTTAAACATTCGGACTGGTTTGTATTATGACCTTACACTTGATGTGTGTACGTATGCTTGAATCGAAGTGGCCGGGGGTTAGGTTGGGATATACCTCTTACTATGATGTAAGGTATTATCCTGGATCATGTGGTCCGTGGAATAGTCCGATGTTATGATCAGAGGTCGCGCACCTGAGCTACCGTTGTAGTGTTCTCGTGAGTGCCGTGAGGGGCCTATACTCATTGACAATGACACATTTGCGTGCACGGTATGGTGGGGCTATGTGGCCATGTAGGCTACTACATAGTGATTGTAACTCACCTCTAGTAAAGTCATGTAGACTAATACTAGGCTTTCGCCCGGTGGGACCATGCGTCAAGGTGGCGGTTTGTACTCGGTGTAACCCACTTGCGTGAAGAAGGTTAATGGGACAATGACGCCATTTAGGCTAATGTCATCTCGCGGCCACTTAGGCTTGTGCGAACCCGTTTAACCATCTTGCAGTGAGCTTGTACAAGTCCCTTGACACTAGGCATGGGTGGACTCATCGAGGGTGCGTTCGTTCCATAATCTAGCCGAGGTTTATTACACTTCTTGATTCCCCGTATATGGATACGGGTTTTGCATACTTGTTTGTGACATACCTGTGATATGATGAGTCCTATGGTGGACGATTCCTTGTTTTCTCCGTACTTGTACCGGATGTGAGGACAACCCCGAATCAATGGTGGATTCGGTTTTGATGCATGTACCCTGTAGATCCGAGTGGACCCATAGGATAGGAGGACTCACTGAGATTTAGTAATCTCACCCCAATCAACTTATATTTTTTCAGGTGCAGTTTAGTAGCTTTTGACAGATAGCAGTTTCGGATTGATGGCTTGAAGTGGTGTTGGCTCGAAGACCTCGTCAGATCTCTCTTTCCGCTGTGCAGATCCATTGAAGAGAGATGTTTTGTAATTCTTATTAGAATTTCATGTTGTATTGTATTATGGATCTTTCTATATCTAAAGCTTTTGTATATACTCAGTATCAATTTTAACATTTCATGCATAATATACTAGTCAGTTATGTATGGGGTGTTACAGTGTAACTTGAGGCTGGCCTCTGATTTGGGCTCGTCGAATCGCTCGTCCCGATGCTTTGGAGAGACACTTTTCACTCACCAGAGTTAGCATTACCCTTCCTCATTTTTATTCTGGAGTGGGTATACACCTCAAATAGATCTAGGTTTCATCAAACATGGAATAATTCTCAAGTGTTGTTAGTATCTCGTGTTGTACATCGAGGTTGGACCGACGCCCGATGTTAATTACAAACTTGTAGTATTCAGACGTCATTAAATACGAACTTGTGGTATCTTGAAGACACGGTCTTGGTAAGAACCTCGACAAGAGGGAGTTACAAGGATGGTGATAGGCCGGGAAGTGAATTGAGAGTTTGTGGCCCAACCTTCATGGTTGGTCTCCATGCCCCGACAAAACCCTAAGTCTAGATTTTAAACCATTTCTTCTGCTATTATGTGGATTTCTCGAGGAAATTAGAGATCTTGATGGCAAAAATTGTGACTGAGAAGATGATTCGTTGGACTGGTCGTGATGGATCTCAGCATTTTATTTCGAGCGCTTCCCAATTATGAGATCCAAAGAGGTTATGGACTGGTTAATCGGAGATCTAGATCTGAACCGCAAAAATTCACAAATGGAACTTTTGAGTTTGTTCAGTGGTGTTTTGCAAAGCGAACATGATTTTCTTAGAAAACGCAGGAATCAGAAGTCGACTCATTTCTTGATCCAGTAGCCTGAGGATATTATGAATTGGTGAATCGAAAATTGGATCTGAAATCAAAGAAATAGTAGGAATCAGAAGTTGATTCCCACACATGGCACCATTGTTCCTTTCGGGAACCAGAAATGGATGTTGAAGCTTCACGAAGGAACCAGAAATGAAGAGAATTAGATAACCGTCATCGTGAGCAACGACTCTGGTCTCCTTTACGGTGGTGTGAGGTGTACATACATGGTTAACACTCCATCACCTAAGTCAGTTTAAGATTCAATATTAGTATAGTGAAATTGAAGATCGGAGATTCTGTCCCTTCTCACAGTGTATGAACCATTTTGATCTGTTGGGTTGAGTAGAGTAGACTTTTGATGGACTGGACCTTGGGAAGTTGGGCCTTTCTATTGATCCAGAAAACTTTGTAAGAAGATATGTTCAGGAGCTCAAAATATTTTATAAATTTGGGCATTTCTCTGGTCATAGTTTTGGAAAAAGATTTAGATCGAAAAGATTTTACTCTGATTATGTTATTTTTAAAAGGAAGATAATGAATAGGGTCGGCCTAATCAACATAGAGACCTCGTTCTAATTTAAAAAATAAGTCCAAATTTAAAAAATAAATGCAATTATAATAATTAAAAAAGACATCTCAAAAATATAATCATATACTAATCTATAATATATTTAATTATATTTATTTTGAATTTTGATCTATCACATTTTTTTATGTATTGAATTTTTACCATATCATTTTTTATTTATTAAGTTTTTACTATAACATTTTATTTATTTCGATTAATATTTATGAGAAAAAAAGAACCTTTCAAAATTTGGAGCCTCCCTAAATTTGGGGCCCTGTGATGTAGCACTTCTTGCACTTGCACATGGTCGACCCTAATCATGAATGTCTTATTTTATATTATTGTTATTGTTTGAAAAAAAACACACTCCTGCTATTAAAAATTAGGGCGTTACGGAGGGCATTTAGATACATTTCCGTTAACTCAAAATCTATAAGACATGTCAAAGAGTTTGGATAGAGTTTAAAAGGGAATAAGTTCATAAATTGAAGACTTCCTTTTCGAAAGATGAAAATGGCATTCGAAAACCCCATTATGGTAGTTACAATATAGGTAATGTAAATTTAAGTCTCTAAGTGAATCCCAACTTCTCATTATGATGATCATTCTTCTTCAACCTTGACGAAAAAGTCCTCACAAATGCATCAATCGATAATAGTGATATGGTTCCTATCGACTCCTTACCAATGTAAGAATATTTATCCTCATTTAGAGGGGGAGTCAAGTTTTGAGAACTTTTCTTGCTTATTTTATTCCAAAACATGGAAGAAAAAGATGAATTTGGCCTTATCAAATCCTTCATCATTCAAGTGTAAGGGCACAAAATTTCATAAAGAGGTAAAACTCTAGTACCAAAATAAATTAAGTATAAAGCAATGACATTTTCCCAAACATCCATTGCGCAAAAAAAAAATAACGACCACACATGGCGGTGAAAGACTAGTTTCATGACATTAATCATCAACCTTCATTTTTCCCAAAAAAAATTTAAAAAAACAACATTAAAGTCAAAGATTGAAAAGTTACTTGCCTTTCACAATACACCGTGAAAATAAAGGCATGCAAACCTAAATGCATGTGTACTTGATTAAGTATGCATCACCAAACACGTGGAAATAGAATACCAAATGCCTAACTCCTCGAGTTACATCTCAGTCGACCTTTGGATTGGCAAATGTGTGCAAATGATAACATTTTCTATAAAAATCGCAAGGGAACACCTAAATATTAACCCATAATTATACACGAGTCTTTAATCCTCCTAGAAATGCATCATGAAAACTCTTAACTCTTAAGATAACGCCCAAAGCACCTAATGGGAAGAAGAATGATAACATAAGTCATTCATGACACTTATTATAGATGAAGTCATCCATTTCCTGATATTAACTCAAAATCTAACTTCCAAATAAAATCATTCACGAATTATGATCATCGCTAGAGTGAAATCATCATTATTGCTTCGAACAACAACAACAACAACAACAACAACAGTTAAGCATTATCCCATTCCGTGAGGTTGACTGTATAAATTAAATGACAATAATCTTTTATCAAATAACATGTTTCTATCCAACTCGTTAATCTTGAGATATTCCTTAATAGTTTCTCATGTAATTTTCTAGGTCTTAATCTACTTATAGTCATTTGACTACTCCTCATCTAATCTACTCGCTTTGAACTCTAAAAAAATCTTTCTCGAATTGTCATCGCCACTTGAGTCAAGTTGTCACTATCATTTTGAATTCCAAATAAAATCATCTTCATAATATCCTCACACTCTTGAATAAAGTTGACATTTCCACGTCAAATTCAATGGTTATCCTTATCAATTGAACTAAGTCATCAACCTATTTTTCTCTTAAATTATCAACTCAGGGATAAACTGTTGTGGACTGCACATTGGCCCAATCCATCATAAACTCAGCTCGAAACAAACAACTCACTCAACAGAATCAACCCCTCCCTTGTATCTATAACGACTAGCAAGAGACATAGGTGAGAACAAAGACAACGAAACATGAAACAATCACATAACAATTCGAATAACTATGATTTCAACCTTAGTCAATCTCCTCGAAGTCATATAAAGACATTTGAAATCGAAAAAACACACAATATTATATCTTACATATCTTCAAGTCGCCTTTTATTCATTGACTCAAACGTCAAAATATTTTCAAATACAGTCCACTTTATCTACCAACCCAATTACTTGTTTGTTCATTATCCTTTGAGTCATCCTCTCAATCGCGTTCAAATCTTTAACATTCTCCAAATTTTAAAATAACTTTGTATTTTGATTCATCTAACAACCTCAACTATCCTGCTACAGTAATTTTCTATTCTCATTATTTAAACAATTTCAGCCATCCTACTACATTTCAAGTTATATGACTTTTTGCCTAAAATCAACAAGAGTTCAAAACGCAACATATGTTTGCTTAATACTCTCCGATTAAAGGTTGTTAATTGCGTCACAAACGAAAGAATTTCTTATGTTTGGTTTGAATTAGTAAATTTGAAATACACAATCTTGACAAATTATTAAAATAAACCAATAGATGATCGGTCACAACAGTGTGCACAGAGGATTTGTTGTCAAATTTTGAAGTGGGTTGAGTGGCCTATTTCTAACGGCAACTTGCAAGTAGGTTGCCTTCTCGTGACAAGATAATAACACTTCATTTTCAAACTGCCAAATAGAATAAATAACCAACTACTAATATTTTTTATCAATTATTTTCTTCTTATTCAAATGAATTTCATTCAAGCTTTTTATATAAAAATAAATTAAAATTTCGATTGATTAATTAATAAAAATAAAGAGCACAAACGAATAACAAATTGTTTTAAACAAGCGTGGTGTCTCTTTCCCCGCTCCACATCATCGCACAGAACCGTTGGCGACCCTTTCACTCCCTTATTTCCAATGTTGTAACTTCACGAAACCGGCCCCAACCAAGTAACTCCTCTAAATCATGCATACTCACGTTCCTTTTTTCGCGATTCACGCTACGCGATCTACCACGCTCTCAATATTTTCGTACCAACAACTAATGTGTATTAGGCAATTTTACTACATATATGTCTTCTATTACAAAATATTTACAAATGTACTATATTTCATTAGTTACTACTAGATACGCACATTTAAAACTTTCTAATATGAAAATAAATAACATGAAGTGAGAGTGTAATTTTAAGTGAGAATATGAAAATAAATTTCATTAATTAGATTTTAAAATAAACTACAAATAAATACGTGTATACGCACGAGTTTTGGTTTAGTATGCGCATTTGTTTGCATATATATTTATTTTAAATAGAAGGTTAAAAAAGAAAAAAAAATTTAAATCAATAATAATTTTGAAGATTTCTTAACCCACCCCATAAGTATCTTACGCACTATCGAATTGACAAAACTGTCACCGTGCTTCTGTAGATGCATCTCCGGAAGCACTCAACTCTTCCGTAGATACATCTACGGAAGCCTTAAAACATAGTAATTCTTTGGATTTTCCCAATTATTAAGGAAAATCTCAAATTAATTGAGAAAATCTCAAATTAATTATGATATATACGGAAGCGTGCGATTTTCCCAATTAATTAAAAAAAATTCAAATTAAGTTACAAATTAATTGAAAAAATCCAAAATTAATTAATTGGGAAAATCTCAAATAAATTAAGTTCATGACAGGGGTTGAAAATAGAGTGTTTCGTCGATGCATCTATGGAACTTGGGATTTTCTCAATTAATTGAGAAAAACTCAAGTTTCACTATGTTTTATACGCTTCCGTAGATGCATCTACGGAAAAAACCAAATTTTTTCAAAATATGGCGTGCTTCCAGATGTGCATCTACGGAAGCTGAGGACAAAAATGTAATTTTGCGTGGTGTTTAAGAGGTCCATGGTGTTGGTTGAGAAATTGTCTAAATTTTTTGTATATTAAATATTTAAATAAATATTTTTTCTGTATATCATTTTTTTATCATAAACTAGTAACAAACCCGTGCGTTCGCACGGGTTCTGGTATGGAACGCGCATTTGTTTCAGATATATATTTTTTAATAAAAAAATATTTAGTTACCTGTAAAAAAATAATAATTGAATATATAATTAATTAAAAAAATATTTTGATCAGTAACTACATGTCCCGTTAATAATCAAGATTTTGATCAATAATTTCATGTTCCTGTGTACAAATATAAGTTGAATCAATAACTTCATGTTCCCGTGTACCTTAAAATATATTTTGATCAATAACTTCATGTCTCGTCAATAATCAATATTTTGATCACTAACTTCATGTCCCGTTAATAATCAATATTTTGATCAATAACTTCACGTTCCCGTATACAAAAGGTTTAGTAAAACATAATCTTATTTTTGCATTATATTTTATACACTAAAACTAACTTAAAAAATATTATTAATTTCATTTTAGAAGCATAAATTTTCTTGTATATTATTTTCTTTTTAAAATTCAAAATTGTAAAAAAACTTTTTAATACCATAAATTGGACCCCAAGGAGAGAAACAACATTGAATACAAGTTGGAGACCTTTTATGCAGTTTATAGGAAATTGTCTAGCAAAGATGTTGTGTTTGAGTATCCAATTATCAAATTTTAATAATCAATTTTGTTTAATATTTATTTTTAATTAATAATAAAATTAATAAGAATTCTAATTGAGATATTATTAATCTTAAAAAGACTTTATTAAATTTAATTTAATACAATTAATATAAAAATAATATTATTCTTTAAACATTATTTTTCAGTTCTTTTATAAACTCTAACACAATAATAACAATTAGGAAAAACTGTTATTATCAAAACAAAATTTAGTAGTCCCCATACTCTCATCCATCAAATAAAAACATAAATAGGCATATCAATAGTTTCATATTTTAATACTATTCATACTTTAATCTTATTTAATATCAATTATTTGAAAAGAACATGGTATTAATGTTGCTTATACGTAATAATTGAATGCTATCAAATATTTTTCTTGACAGTTGAATATAATAATTAAAAGAAACAAAATTTGGAGGCCTGCCTTTGCTATTTTTCTTGACAGCTGAATATCAGTTAGTTTCATAATTAATTTAAGATTTTCTACCAATATAACTCATCTCTAATGTGAGAATTTTATTGTTGAAAAATCTGAAAATATTAATACAAAATGCTTCATAAACCTTGAGACTTCTTCTAGCCCTATTAAATTGTTGAGACAAATCTTCCATGAAAATGTGTCAACTTAAAACTATGTTAGAGTTTGAGAAATATAATTTTAATATAAATATAGAAACATGAATACACTATGAATGTAGTTTATCTATCTCCCTTCATCAAAAGAAGTAGAGATAGAATTTCTAGAATAATCTCTACAAAACTACTACCACCTGAGACCTTTGTGGCACTACTGGCATTAATAGGACACGAAATGAAATGCTATTGAAAAATCATAATTGGCAGGACACGACATTAAATGATTTTTCAGCATGTATATGTTATTTTAATTAAACAATCCAAATTACCTTTGCATACACGTATAGTTTCAGTTAAAAGAAAACAACTTCAAAACGCAAATCACAAGTCAGTTTCAAGCCTCACCCAAATCCTAGCAAGACAGTCACCATGGCCATGAATTTCCAACCCTCATGTGACTGCATAAGGTTCATATTCTTCAAGCTTTTTGCTATTTCATTTTCTTCCCCTTTCATCTTCTTGCTAGTCATCACCTTTGCCCCCTCAAATGTCAAGTTCTACATAACTGAGGCTTCTCTCACAATGTTCAACCTCACAAGTGACAACATCCTGGATTACAAATTAGAAGCCAATATCAGTTCAACACGAGCCATCGTATTTTACATCCATCCGAGAGAAAGGACCTGCAATCACACATCAAAACCAAGCATCGAATCAGCCCCATCAACGTACACAAAATCAGAAGTGAATCGGCATAATACGTACATGAAATCCTAAGAAAGTAAAGGAAAAATGCAGTTATACATTTGATTCACTAACAATCTCGTTCATTCCAAAAATCAGTCTAAACATTCAAAGCATCTGCAACATCCATACAAAGCAGCCTTGCATATGTTCTCTTCAACAGAAAAAAATAAGATAACATGACATGACAGACCATACAACTTAACAACATTATTTCTTATCATGTACACACATAGTCCATAAGGTCCTCGCATTTCCACACAGTCTCCATTAACTGGCCATTCAGAGACATATAACAAAGACTCAAATTTGTTAACTCTGCTATTAACCTACTAATTCGGATTCTAATTAATTGTTTTTACCAAACTATTAACTCCTAACTATCAACCTTACACAACTAACTTTGTAACAAAATCAGTAACGAACTTTTTGGTTTTAACTGTCAAATTCAAACCTCTAACTAACCGATTCTTTAACGTATGGATCCATTGCTTTTCTTCACCAACTTTGCCTTTCTGAGTAAATCGATATGATTAAGCTACAATTTCATATCAAATCGAGCAGCTTATGATTTGAGAAGCCATATATTATAACTGAATATCAGGAAATTATGCTCAAACCGAATTATCTTTCGCTTCATAATGCCTGCTTTTAGAGACATAGAAGTTGAAACAGGTTCACGATTGCCCCTCTCGGCTTTAATAGAAGCAATGAGAGAATCAACAATTAGCCCCAATCCTTTTGTTCCCACCAGCTTCACTCCTAGATTTTTGCAAAGGTGATTCAATCTCATTTCATCACCTCCTCTTACTTCTCTTAGGTCAAGAACCTGTTGTCTTGACAACAAAGTGTAAACATGAAGCTGCTGCTGATTAAAATATGACTGAAGCTGCTGAAAAAGTAATTTGTTTGAGTGTTGTTGTTGGTCTTGTATGGCAACTTCGTGATATTTCTTTTTAGGTTCGCCAAATGTTACCCTCAAGATTGCAAGTGATTTTGGGTCTGCATTCTTCTGAGCAAAAATGATAGAAAAACTCCCAAATTCTATAGCAGGCTCTCTAAATAAATCTGCAAGAAGGGAACATTGATTCCTTTTGGTTCATAGATACCTGCACACAAATAAAGCATTTTTCACACATATTTTCTTAAATAAAATAGTAGTCAGATTCAAAACAATTATGACCAATTTGTTTGACTGAAATTCAAAAGAAAAAACTTGCGAAGGAAGCGTTTAAAAATTCTCCTGACTAAAATTGCAGCTGTAGGTCGTTTCTCAGGAACAAAGTCAAGGGTAGAAATAAAAAATTCCCTCATGTTAGCTTTCTCACTAAAATCATACTTCTCCTTAAGTACTTTAGTTAAAGGCCAAAATCGCAACCGACTAATATGTCTCAAATCACGATATCTATTGAAGAAATCCAGGGAATAATGCCCCCTAGTGCGATCAGAAATTTGTTATCCACATACTCAAGTTAACTGTGAACTAATGTTAGTTTCATAACATGTAAAGTAATACATTAATAGTTAAGCTAAAACTGAAAAATAGGAAGGATATATGTGAACCAACAACCTTGTACTCTGACCATATTGTCTGCTTTGCATTATCGTCATAGGTAATTCCATACATAATTTGTGGGAAGGTAATCAACCAAAATTCAGCAATACTGAGATTTTTCATGTTGTGCCTTGTGTGCTGAAAAAAATTAAAAACATAAAAAAGTATTAAGAATACAGTGTCAAATAAGAGAGTGAATCTCAAGTGAAATTTAGTCTAAATGTCACTTGATAAACCATTATTAACACTTGAGAATGATAAACTACTCAAGTGCAAAACCAATTATCATTGACATTAAACCATAACAAACTATGACTAACTTAAATCCACAAAATTAGGTTGATAATTAAAGAAAAAATGGACTAAATTTGACTGTAACTGTAACTAAATTCGATCTAGTAAATAAGCTCAACACTCACATTGAGGTTTTCCTGCACAAGGAAGGTTTCTCTTCAAACAAAACGTTCTACAAAATGAATGTAGTTAGTTTGAATTTATTATTCAAATCAATGGTGATTGATGGCCAAGTTTGGAAATGATAAAAGAACTTACGAAGGTGAAGTGACCGCTGAAGAAGAATAGCTCGAAGCCAAGTTCCTTTTCCGAAACCATAAGTTGTTAGCATAAAAACATTGACACAAATGAAATGCTTATATATAGCTAGACAAAGGGAACCTTACAGATTCAGCTGCTGGCAGCTAGTTGCAGAAGACTTTGTAAAATTGTTGTAAGATAAATCTCTGAAAGAAAGCATATATATAGATTGAATTTTAATTCTTCAAAGCTCAATTATGACTTGAGATTAATAACAATAAAGTGTTTAAATGATGCGATTGGAAAAAGCATGATGGTAAATGAAATAGGCTAACATGTTAATTTTGAAGTTAAGTATCCAGTCTTGAATCGGTCCACTCAAAGAATTATTTGTCATAAACCTACATCCAAACAGCAAAGTTAAATCAACAAAGGAAAAACAGCTAATTCTTTAGATATCAACATATAGATGTATTATTTTGGTTAATCTTATGGTCGGCCGGTAAATGAATGTTCACTTACATGTAATTTAGCCTTTTCAATCCCTGGATTGAATTTGGGATTGAACCAGAAAACATATTGAAGCTTAAATCTCTGCAAGCAGTAAGAATATATTTTACTATAATGTTCAAGTAATGGTCTTATGAGAACTGCAGCCCTGCATAAAGCTCAACCGAAACGAATAACAAACTGGTTCCCGAAGAAACAGGCTGCATCACCGACTCAAACCGCCACTTCCCACAAAATTCTGCTAACCAATCTGCATAACCACCACAAAAAGTTCTTGCAGAAAACAAAACTAAACAAAAACCAAAAGTCGGTTCAGCCAAAGTAAATAGTCTTTGTACCAAGATTCATAACACAACAATCTAACAATGAAGATTATAGAACAACAAAACATTGGTTGGAACTTGAAACATACCATATTGGAAAAGAACTTGCGACCGAGATCTCCTGAAACCCTAATCCCGTGGAAGGGTCGGATCTGGAAAAAAAGTCATGTTAATGAGAATTGACAATGGATAAGGTCAAAAATCATCAAGAAAACAGCTGCAGGGCAAAAACAACCAAAACCTTAGTTCATCATTTTCCCAATTTTACAAACCCTTCAGAAATTATCAGAAGAACATTGTTCATCAAACATCAAAACCTCAAACACAGATAAATCCCAATATTCATAAAAAAACCTAAACAATTTGTTCATCATTTCCCTTAAAATCAAAACCCTTCAGAATCGTGAGAGAGGAAGAGAGATCAAGAACAAAAACCAAAAATACCTCACCCGAGATTCAGATTCGTAGCTTTCGTCATCATCTTCATAGATCTTCAACCAACTCAACTCATTCATCTAAAATCGTTCAACATCGTTCATCACGAACCCAACAACATCAACATCACCATCATCGTGTTCATCATCGTCATCAGCACTCAACAGAACAAACCGTGTCAGGAAAGAATACAAATTGCATCTGTAGGAAGAAGGAAGAAGGAAGAAGAAGAGGGAGAAGGAGGAAGAAGAGAGAAAGTGAAGGAAAGGACGAGAAAGAAAGAGAAGGAAAGAAAGAATGATACCTGCAAACAGTGTATTCATTGGGAAGACCATGACTGCTGTTGCTGTTTTGCAGAGGAAACTTTTCTACTTTTTCTCGTCCATATGCAACCGGTTTATGGGTTGAATAATATAAAATAATGGAGACAGCCAATGAATGGCACAAAAGGTACCAATTATGTAACTAATACCATCTAATTGTCTGACAAATGGTTACTTTGGACCTAATTTGCCCCCATAAGTGAGATTTGTCACCAAATAAAGCAAGGGTTAAGTTGTATAATCCAGCACAGTTTTCTTTCTTATATTATAGATATCATCTTTCGTATATAAAAATATTTAAATTAATAATAGATCTTTTACCCGTACACGAATATTATTTATGTTTAAGTATCATTTAGAAAAATATCTGGATCAATAATAAATTTTCGTATATAAAGATATTTAAATCAATAATAATTTTTTTTTGTATACCATTTTTGAATCAAAATTTTTTGGATTACAAATATCATTTTTCATATATAAAAATATTTAAACCATTAATAGATTTTTTCTATATATAAATATTATTTATGTTTAGGTATCATTTACAAAAAATATTTAAAACAATTTTAAATTTTCGCATATAAAAATATTTAGATCAATAATAGTTTTTTTCCCGTATACCTTTTTTCAATAAAAAATTTTTGGATCATAAATACCATTTTTCGTATATCAAGGTATTTAGATCAATAATAAAATTTTTCCCGTATACAAATATTATTTTTGTTTAGATATTATTTACAAAAATATTGGAATTAATAAAATTTGATACTAATAGAATTTGACTATGAATAATAGTAGTATGTTACAATTGAATAAGTAACACATGCGCGCGCACACACACAGTGCCCTTGTTTTCAGGTATTAGTGTGACTATTAATCTCTCTTGAATATGTTTCTATATATTTAACTTTTCTCAATTAATTGTCATATCTATGTCATTAAATAGTTATATGGCCGAGTTGGTCTCCTAACTTATGGCGTGTTGGTCTTGAAGCTAAGGGGATCCGCCCTTGTTTCTTTAAGGAGGGATTGTCTGACCTTGTTTCAAGTAGTCCATAGTTCGCCCACTTATTGGGGGCACTCTTCAGAATATTAGTGAATTGTTATCTATGGGGTCTACCTTACTATATTCATCTGTCATTATGTCAAAAAAGATCCACGTGTACAATATCTCTCAAGAACATGGCGGGTAGGGCGAAGTGCTTTAACTTTTAAGTGTAAGGCTATGACATTATATAGTCCTCCAAGCACGAGATGGGTAAGAACGAAGTGCTTTGAGTGGAATATCGTGATATTACATAGTCTCTCAAGCATTGTGCACGTAAGGAGAAGTGCTTTGAGTGGAATATCAAAACATTATATAGTCTCTCAATCACGAGGTGCATCAAACGAAGTGCTTTGATTAGAAGACTGTGACATTACATAGTCCTCAAAGCATTAGGCACGCATGACGGAGTGATTTGAGTAGAAGACTATAACATAAGGCGCATCGGGGCAAGTTATTTTGATTGTCGCATAGATCACTCTTATTGGTCTGACTCTTTATATGGTCGAGCTTAGTAACTTTATTGTGTCCCTTGATCTACCTTTTGAAAATATTATTCTCATTTGCTTATTGTATTGATCAAAAAGTATATGTGTATGTGTGTGTTCCCCCTACAAGGACAAGGAGACTCAAAGGTCCTAGTAGGTATATTACGCATTTGGATGGTGAAGGTTTGCTCACGGCAACGAGTAGCCATGTACGGTAGTTTTTTAGGCTGTTTAAGACATCTATTCACGTGAGGCGAGTGATCCTGTAAGTGGTCAGCATTGTAGCGGTAGAAAAATCTGAGATTGAAGCCATTGGATTGACTCGACTCATTATTTCAGTGAAAGTCGCCACCGCGCTTTATTATTTCCAAAGGAAATAGGAAAAGAGCGAAATAAACCCAAAGGATGTTTTTAAAGCTAAAACAAAAAAAAAAGATCTTAGGTACGAGTGTTGATTATACAAGGGGAAGGTTTTAAGCACCCCTTATATCTGTGGTACTCCACATGAACCTTTTTGAAAACCTGTGTTTATTAAAAGATATTGTGTGCAAAAGAAAGGTTTGTTTGATTTTTAAAATAAGCTCGGCAAGACATTACATCTTGTGCCTACATACCTCCTTAGTGCAATGGAGAAGTCAGAGCTAATGTAGTTCCACTTGAAAGGGAAGATTTTTAAAAGGAATAAACACTTTATCATCGTAAGAGAGAATACTCAGCCATTGATCTTAAACACGAGAACAGATGGATTATTTGCATCACAAATGAAAGAAGGGCTCCAACTTGGATAAAATCAACAAGTATGCCACTAGCTCTCTCGAGTGGAAAAGATTCCATCATATCAATCAATATTAAAATCGTGGGGTGTCACAACTTACTACAATGATTAATCGTGTCTAAACTTTGAAAGAAATGCCAACAGGGGCAAAAGATATTTTAAAGAAAGATTTTGAAAAGAGTTTTGCAAACATAAGAAGCTTTTGGAAAAAGAGAGAAGATTTTGAAAATCTAAGAAGGGGAATGAGATGAAGGGACTATCCTAGAGCATAAAATAAAAGTTAAGGAAAGAACGATCTAACCAAAATAAGAAGCCAACATTTGACATTAAGAGTCAAGGTAGATTTCTCATCCTTTAGACTATCAACACTAAGCCAACACAATACCACTTGGGGATCCAAATGAACTTGTTATTTTTAGCTTTGCTTGCACCAAATCTTTGGAACACATCATAAAATCTTGACAAAAGTTGGGCAGAGTAACGGTTGTGTACAGATGAATTTCTTATCACAATGTCTTAGAATTAACCATTAAGGATTTTCGAGGAAATACCTGCATACAAAAACAAAATATAACCCAATGCCTTGGAGTAAACTCCAAGGACTTCCAGACAGAATAACAGTATAACGAGCTCCAGAGGTGTCAAAGTAGCAAGGATCCTAATGCCAAGTCTCAGAGGTCCAGATCTCTAAAATGCTCAGGATAGTAACCAATAGTCCATAAAGAGCTTTAAGTATTTTTTATGATTTAAGTTGATTATTAGTGTTTTAGCACAAAAGTAAAATATGGTCCAAATGGACAAAAGAAAAATAGAGGAAACATAAATACAGGTCCAAATGGACAAAGAGAAAATAGCGGAAACATAAACACACGTCCGAATGGACAAAGGAAAAATAGCGGAAATATAAACACACGTCCAAATGGACAAAGGGAAAATAGTGGAAACATAAACATGATGAATGATAAAATGAAGCATAAAGCGAGAAATATAAAGAACAATATAATAAAGTGCGAAAATTAAAGTCAATTGTTAATTGTTAGCAAGATGATCATCTTGAAACTTGTCAAGTATATCATCAATTTTGGAAATGTTAGCAAGATGACCATCTTGAAACTTGTCAAGTATATCATCAATTTTGGAATTGTTAGCGAGATGACCATCTTGAAACTTGTCAAGTATATCATCAATTTTGGAATTGTTAGTAGTTAGTAAATGAAGATTGATGGTGAGTGAACGATGATCTCGGGTTTAAATTCAACGAAAGTTCATCAGAAGCTTGATAGAATCAAAGCGACTACACGATAAACTTCCATAAGTCTTAAACCAATTGCATACAATCTCTGCCATATTTGATCCTTTTTTTCGATTTGGGGGAATAAATGTTGCGCTATGTTAAGCAGATTGCTAGGTAACTTATATAGAAGTTACCCTACAACGAGGTCGGTCAACAATTTTTGTGCTAATGCATGCGAGAGAAACGATATATAGATCGTTCTCCGAAAGCAATACCGCACCAAAAGAAAAGAGGTAGCGGTCTCATCTTTATTAAGAATCCAAAATAATTCCAATGATATCAAATATTTTCATCGACCAAAATAAAAAGAAACAAAAGATGGAATCACAATCAAAGGTTCCTTCCATCTTCATGTTCAATCACTTAATATTGCGGATTAGGATCTTCATCCCATCAACGCCTTAAGTCTATTGACTTTGACGAGGAATTATACCTCTAAACTTGTAATTCAAAGAAATTATCAAAAGAATGGAGTATGAGGAAAGTTAGAACCAAAAACAAGTTTAAAAAGGCAAAAAAACACATTTTGGCTTCAGGAAATCGATTTACCACCTGGGGAAATCGATTTCCTGCATGCAATTTTCAAAATCTAGTGCAAAAACAGCACTGAAAATTGATTTACCCTCTGAAGAAATCGATTTCCTGCACACAGTTTTCAAAAAAACAGCATTCCAAGGCACAAAACCTTGGTTAAACATATCAACAAACACCTTATGATCTTGGATACCATTGTGCACGAAATTTCCATCAATTCACCATCAAATAGCACCAAAATAACACCATAGATGTAGCACACAAAATCAACAAAGGATCACATCTTGAAGGATGGAAATGGATATAGAAATTTACCAATTCTTGCACAAACTTTGAATCAACTTTAAGAACAACCACCAAATGCTTTGATCTACCAAAAATGTATGCAGAAAGAGTGTTTGGATGGAGGTTTAGCTCAGAGATTAGTGAGATTCAATGTGAATATCACTAACTTTTTATGGAAGAAGAGCTTTGAGTGATTTGGGAAAGGATAAGAAGAGAAATTGCAAGAGTTGTTTTGGCTATCAAAAGCTTGTGAAATAAAGAGGGGGATGTCTCTATTTATAGAATTGGAAGTGAGGGTAGTGGCAAATTGGTAATTGTCTCTTGGAGATTAATTTGAATTTAATTGGTAAAATGGGGTTAATGAAGGAAATTAATCATGGTGATGAGGTGGAATATTGATAATGATAATGAACAATCAAGGAAATGTGACAGGTGCCAAAATGATATCATGTTTCCCTCTTTTTTTTTTCAAATTTCTTCCATGGAAATCGATTTCCCATATGGGTAAATCGATTTCCTCAGCAAAATTTTCAAAAAAAATTCTTTTTGAACTGCTTTGGCTCTTGATCGATCTTTTACCTGTAAAACACAAACGAAGGAAACAAAATGCATTTTTTTTTATTTTCGTCAGTATAAAACAATTTAAACAAATATAGGTGCTTGATGGTTTCCCTCAGAGATGAAGTGAGCATAACACCAAAAATGAAACCTCAAGATTGTGATCTTGATTGACGATTGAAATGCAAATGATGTATGATCTTAGGGTCTAAAATTGGGGTATGATAGATGCCCCTGTTTAAGTTTCTTCTATCCGGAGATGCGAGGATTGAAATCTTCGGCTCGACACAATTGAAGATACTTAAATATAAAACACATAAACGGGTGTCCAAAGCTCAAGAAAGAAAGCACCAGAAAGGAAGACTTCAAAAAATGAAGCTTCAAGGGCAAGAAGAAAGGTTTCGTGGCAACATGGGATAATTCTGACTCTGAAGCATCAAGATCTGACTCTGACGAGGAGCATGCTAACATGGCATTCATGGCCACAACGTCAGAGGAATATTCGTCAGAAAATGCGTCTGACTCTTAGCAGGTATTTTCTGAACTTTCTCGTGCTGAATTAGAACTAAGTTTATCTGAATCTCTGAAAAAACATCAGAAGCTTCAACAAAAATTCAAGAACCTCAAAAACGTTCATGAATATGAAATTGAAGAGTATGGAAAACTAAAGAAAGAAGTTTATGAACAGAAAGGAAATGTTTTCGGTTTAAAAATCAAAATGAGTTTTTAAATAAAAATGTTCAAAACTTTAAAAAGTTCTTTCTAAAGCCTCTATCCATCATCTAATACTATCATATATAAATATGATAAAGAATTTCAGAAATTCTTAAACAAATATTTCACTAAATTATATATCTATTATATTCAATCTCTCTCTTTTAAATATTATACATTAATATAATCAACATTCTTTCATCGTATTATATTAGTTTTTCTCTTATGTTAAATATTTACGTATTATTTCATACAATTTAGACATATATTGTATTTAGAAACACATTATAGTATTTATAAGAGATACTATAATACTTAAGAATGTATTATGTTTAAAATAATATAATTTTAAAATTTATTATTATAAATATTATGGAGTTTTTATTTTAATTTTTTTAAATAAAAATCCCATTTACGGCCGGATAGTCCAAAGTCTATATAGGGTCGGGGTCGGGTAATAATTTTCGAGTCTATATTAAACAAAGCCTTTTTGGCTCAACCCTTTAATAGACCATGACCCGCCAGGACCGACCCGTTTAGTGTCGGATAACTCGTTTTAACACACACACACACACACACACACACACACACACACACACACATATATATATATATATATATATATATATATATATATATATATATATATATATATATATATATATATATATATATATATATATATATATATATATATATATATATATATATATATATATATATATATATATATATTGACATTTTGGTATTGCGTTCCAAATCTCTATCTATAATATAAGAAAAGTTATTGTTCTGGATTTCCCAAAAATACCCTTAATCTAACTTTGTCTAAAATAATAATTTTGGGGCAAAAATTGTCTTTTTATTAGTTCTAATGTAATAGTTTTGGGTGGTCAATTTGGTTGGTTAATATTATTCTGCTTTTAACTTTTTCTTCACGTTTTATTTACCACCCCCTAGGTTTTTTCCCACTCTTAATTTTTCTGCTTTTTGCTTTTTTCCCCCACCTTTTTCTCACTACACGAAATCCCAAACCTGTGCAAACCAGATACCACTCTTCTTCCCCAATTTTCTCTCGAAACCATAACAAGTTTTGCCAAAAAGCTGCTCCTCCGCCGCAAACATGAGCATTTCACACGCAACCTTCATCATTTTTATCCTAAACACTCAACTCTACGGATTGTCTCACCAACAAATACTCCAATCTGTCTCCACAACAAATACATCCATCTCTTCTCCATCTTTCTATGCAACAAATCCAAACCGATGTGAGCTTCACTATGGCAAGACCTTGTGCAAATCTGAAGGAAATCAATGATAGTAAGGAACTTTGGAAAATTAAAGTCAGAATCCATCACAAATGGACAGTGTTGTCAAAGACCAAAGAGCACTTCGAATTGATTCTGGTTGATAAAGAGGTATGTCGATAATTTGATGACAAAGTTTGACATTTAAAGTTAGGGTTTTGTTTCTGATATGGTGTTTCATATGTAATTCTCATTTTTAGGATTTAGTCTTAGTTCTACTTCATTTGAATGACAGTTGCAGCTTAATATGAAATTTACATTTTTTAGGTTTAGTGTTACTTCTACTTCATTTGAGTGTTTCCAATATTTTTCTGTTGTTGTTTGATATGAATTTTACTCTTATGTTGTTTTTATATTTTCCTGTTGTTGTTACTTCTACTTCATTTGTGGTGGATTCTGAAGATTAGGAAAAACAAGTTTTCGTATATGTAGTTGATGTTTTATTATCACACACACAAATTTCTGGTTTTATTCACAAACAATTTTATAATAAATGGTTTGCTTTAGTTTTTTTTTGTATTTATCACCACACAATTTCAATTCTTCTTGGTCTGATATTATTTTGAATGCCTGTTCATCTTCTCATTTATGGATTTGATAAATCTTTTTGAACTGAAGTTGATTTGGATTTATTTTAGGATAATGATATTCACTGCAGAGTACCAAGTGCGCTTAAACAGACATATGATTCTGTTTTAACTGTTAACAACACATACACTATCTCAAATTTCCAAGTTACTTTGAATGGTCTGATGTTCAAGCCTTCCCAGCACAAGTATATCTTAACTTTCACTGGTGGTACTTCTGTCTCTGACAAGAACAAGCATGACATACCACATAAAACACTCCTCTTCACTCCTTTTGGTGATATCCTGTCCGGCAAGGGGAAAAGCGATGTCTTGATAGGTATGCATTTAAATTACTCTTTTACATTATAACGTAAGTGCCTTAAAATAACACAAATTTACATTTTCCAAACTTTTGCAGATATCATAGGAATTGTTGTGGACATTGGATACAGCCAGATTCACAATTTTAGCAAAAGATAGCAGATCAATTTGGTCCTTGAGGATTTAGGGTACAGACACTTTTGACTTCCTAAATTTCTTTGCACATCTTATTTAAATCACCCTATGTAATTACTTTCCTGTTTTTTTGAAGAAACAACATCCTGAACTGTACTTTATGGGAAAGTTATGCCGTCCAGTTTCATGATTTCAATAGTTCAAGAAAGGATTTCAAAACACCAACTGTAATCGTCTTGCAATTTGCCAGAGTCAAAGAGGAAGGTATCTGTTTTGTACTATTTTCTTTGTTTTTTTCATTTATGTCCCAAACCCCATTATTAATTAATGTTACACGGTTTTGCTTATGAAAATATCCTTTATGTGTCTCAAACACATTCAACGTTACTAAATTACACATTAATGATGATCTTTCTGAAATTCAGAACTTCTTAAAGAGGTTACTCTATTTCTTATATCATTTTTCTCAATCTAACTATGTATATACAAACTTTCATACTGAATCAATTTGTGTTCTTATTTCCCAGCATCCAAAAAATCCCATTGGGCGAAATAGCATCCCAATGTATGACTTCTCTTTCACAACAGTCACAAACAAGCGGTACTACTCAGCTTAGCCCGTATGACAAGTTCATGTATAAGTCTATCGTACTCCTTCTGTCTGATGTTGTAAAACTAAAAGACTTAAGCACTTATTTCCTAATCCTAAATTAGCTTCTACTTGGTTGAAAGGCCAATTATTGATATCAGTTTTATCATTGTTTCTGTTACAGACAACTCAGGTTGTTACTATAGCGGAAACATTCAGACTCAAAGCTGCACCTGGTGGATGGTATTAACGAGCTTGCCATGCTTGTCCAAGCGTTGCTAAGGGCAATCAACCACCATATGTTTGTATCAAGGGTCACAGTACGGAGACTGAAATTTACAGGTATTTGATGTAACATTTTTTAAATTATAGGTTTGACTAATGTGTTTAATATTGCATTTTCATTTGTCATCATAAGGTATAAAGTTCTAATTGATGTCAAGCACGATGGGTGTGAGACAACTTTTGTGTTATGGGACCGCGAATGTTATCAGCTGTTGACTTGGTCAAATCACACATGATGCACGGTCCTTGCGGTCTTGCACGTAGTAATTCGCCTTGCATGAAAAATAGAAAATGCTCAAAAAAATTTCCCAAGAAATACAACGAAGAAACCATTGTGGATCACGAGGGTTATCCACTGTACAAGAGGAGTTCAAACTCACACCACATTGTTATAAATGGTATTCAATTGGACAATAGGTTTGTGGTTCCATATAACACACGTTTGCTTCTAAAATATCAAGCTCACATCAATATGGAATGGTGTAACCAAAGCACTTCTATCAAATACTTGTTCAAGTATATCAACAAAGGATATGATCGAAAAAAGGCATCCTTCATTCCATCCAAACGCCAATCTTTTAATGATCCTGATATGGTTGACGAAATCAAAGAGTACCTTGACTGTAGATATGTCTCACCCAACGAGGCATGCTGGAGGATCTTTTCCTACAAAATACATGGAAGAAAGCCAACTGTCGAACGCATGTTTTACCATCTGATTGGTGAGAAGGTTGTTTACTATACCGATCATGAAAGAATGGAGAATGTACTGGAGAAAGCAAGTGTAACAGAATCTATGTTCAGTTCGTGGTTTATTGCTAATGGGCAATATGAAGAAGCCGCTCAATTAACATATGGACAGTTTGTGACAAGATTTGTCTACGACAAGAAGAATAGAGTATGGAAACCCCGTAAAAAGGGATTTACCATTGGCCGCCTCATTTGGGTTCCACCCATTACAGGAGAATTATATTATCTTAGGATGACGCTCACTATTGCGAAAGGACCGAAAACTTACGAAGATATCCGAAATGTTGGTGATACACAACATCATTCTTTTAAGGAAGCATGCTTTGCAATGGGTTTCCTTACGGATGATAGGGAATATATAGGTGCAATTATAGAAGCAAGTGTATGGGGTTCCGGACATTTTCTTCGGAAATTATTCGTCATTATGCTGTTGTCGGGTGCAGTAAGTAGACCTGCACATGTGTGGAATGAAACATGGAAATGCCTTTCAGACGGTGTTTTGCACCAACAGCGCATAATATCTCAAAATCTAGGTTTGTCGTATACCACTTATAATTACTATGGTCTCATTTACTATTAATGGCGTAGGAAATGTTCAATATATATTGTTTGTTATTGCTAATGCAACTTAGGCATTTTCCACTGTCCATATTGATGGCACTCAACAAAATACTTGTACTATTTGTCCCTCATGGTCTGTGCCGCTATATTAACTCCTGATTTTTTAAGTTCATAACATAAGTTGCATTAACCTCTGTGTCTGACCTACATTAATCATCAACTTACTTGAAATTCATGTCCTGTATCAGATCTGGAACTGAGTGAAGATGATGTTAAGAATCTAACTCTAACAGAAATTGAAATATTGCTCCAAGCTAATAGGAGAACACTCGGTGACTTCAAACCAATTCCATATCCGTACGGCTACGTTCTTCAACAGTTAGGGAACAAGCTCATCTATGAAGAGAGGAAGTACAATATTGTCGTTATGAAGTCCGAATTCGAAGAACTTTTCAGAGCTCTAACAGGTTTTAATTTTGTCAATGCAGTTTGTGAATTGATTTAATGACTGCTGTGTTTTTAATTTTTCATCTTCAAACACATATTAACAGATGAACAACATCGTATCTATGACGAAATCACAATGGCGGTGGAGAATCAAAGTGGATGAGTCTTTTTCTTGCATGGCTATGGGGGTACTGGAAAGACATACATGTGGAAAACGCTTGCAACATCATTGAGATCAAAACATAAAATTGTATTAACTGTTGCTTCGAGCAGAATAGTGTCTTTATTGTTAACTGGAGGTAGAACTGCACGTTCTAAGTTCAAACTTCCTGTACCAACTTTGGAAAATTCTACTTGCGGGATTGACTATGTTGATGATTACGGTGAACTACTATGACAAAGTTCTCTGATTATTTGGGATGAGGCCCCGATGGCAAGTAAATTTTGTTTTCAAGCCTTGGATAAAACTTTGAGGGATGTAATGAGTACATATGGTAATTCTAAGAAGGTATTCGGTGGTAAGGTTGTCGTCTTTGGCGGAGATTTCAGACAAATCTTACCTATTATTCCTAGAGGGAATCAATCGGATAGTGTTCACTTTGCGATCAATGCATCTTACATTTGGGATTCAGTGAAGGTCTTGACTCTAACTAAAAATATGCGATTGCAAGGAGGTCAAACTGACCAAGAGAAACAAGATATTGCTAATTTTTCCAAATGACTTCTAAAACTTGGTGAGGGCAAGATCTCCGAGCCAAATGATGGATATGCCGACATTGAAATTCCAAGGGACATCTTAATTGAAGACTTCTGTGACCCTATTGTTGCCATTGTGGATAGTACTTACCCTTCTTTCCTGGATAATTACCAATCATACGACTACCTCAAAAGTCAGGCTATTTTAGCATCAACCATTGAAGTTGTTAATCAAATAAATAATCGTATCCTTAACTTGATGCCAGGTTTTTCTATGACAACAACAATTCTTTATTATCCAGAACATACATAACATCCAATCATTTTTTGTTCATAACACATTTACTTTTCCACAGGTGAATCAAAGGAATATTATAGTTCTAACACAGTCGATAGATCAGAAATTCATGATAATAACATCCTTGAGGTTCTAAGTCCTGAATTTCTCAGCTCTTTGCGAACTTCTGGATTGCCAAACCACCACATAACATTAAAGGTTGGATGCCCAATTATGCTTATGCGGAACATTGATCAGTCCGAAGGTTTGTGCAATGGTACTAGGTTAATTGTTACAAAAATGGGAAATCACGTACTTGAAGCTCAAATAATGAGGGGGGGAGGACATGGAAAAGTTACCTACATCCCAAGGATGGATATGTCACCTTCACAATCACCCTGGCCTTTCAAGTTGAGTAGGAGACAATTCCCAATCATTGTGTCTTATGCAATGATCATCAACAAATCTCAAGGACAATCGTTGGATTGGGTTGGATTATATATTCCTAAAGATGTATTTAGTCATGGGCAATTATATGTGGCTATATCAAGGGTGACAAGTAAGAAAGGAATAAAGATTTTGATTCACGACGATGATAACAACCCAAAGTCGTCTACTTCAAACGTAGTATACAAAGAGGTCTTTGCCAATATCTAAATGGTATGTTTTTATTTCATCCTTACCTAATTTTGTTTTTCTCATATTGTATATATGTAATTTCCTTTTCAAACTATTAAATTCAGCTCAAGTTTTCAAATTACTTACTGCAACATGTTTTCAGGTTGACAGCACTGGCTTATTGCTACAACATTAATAAAGGATGCACTTTCGTTTGGTTGCAACCATTTTGGCGACGCCATATTGTGGCTACGGATTCTTGTTAACAGCGACATTAAGGAATTTCGATACAAGATGTGTAAACTACTATGCCGTGTTTTTTAACTTTTGTAGTAACAAATAGTGTTAATGGCTTATTTATTAATCTTTGCCATTTCAATTTCTGGTTTCTGTTTTTTGTTTACAAACTACTATAGCGTGTTTTTTTAACTTTTGCAGTAACAATTAGTGGTAATGGCCTATTGATAAGGTGTTTGGCATTTCAATTTTGGGATTATGTTTTTCCCAGAAACTTACAAATGTTTATACTAACCTTAATGTTGCTCAAACAATAAACATAAGCCGGTGTAATTTAGTAGTTGTGATCAATTTTAATACTATAAACCAAACATATAATACAACCAAGCATGCTGATATACAATCTATGCTTTGTTCAAACTAACAAAGATTATGCACATTCAATACAAATAGTCATGACCACATATACATACATAAACTCACTTGGTTGCTACCACGACAAAACTTGAAATAATTCAGCTTTTTCACTTTAACACAATAAGTTTATATGGTTATGTTTTAATATGAGACACAATACTACATGGGTGCATAAGGTAGAAAAATATTATTTCAGTATACAATAGGAATTGTTTTACGGTATAACGATGACGTGATTTTTTAAGTGTAATCCAATATAAACAAATGCAGAGTAAATATATTGGTATACATACAACTAATAATTGTTTAAACTTAGGTTATCAACAAACACAACTTCCCCCTGAGAAGCTTGACGGCCATTTCAATAACTTACAAAAAATATGTTTATAGTAATCGACTTTAAAACAATACAAAACTTAAATAAATAACAATGCATTGATTTCAAATACGACATTATTATAAAACTTGCAATCAATAAGGTTGTGAATAATTTTAAAGAAATACACTACCTTACTATAAGAGTATTATAGATTCAACTTGAAACACACTAAATGGAATGATTAATCCACTAAAATAAGAGTAATATTCACTAAAGGTATTATAACATTCAGACCATAACACAAACTAAATATTTTCTATGGCATATGCAGGATGATTACAAACTTTTTGGCTCATTAACCACATCCACAAAAAGCATAGCCATTTTGATTCCAAAATTACATAAACAAAACATAAAACAAGCATATTAGGATTTATAGATTAAAACACAACATAAATAATCCCCATCACAGCTTCAATTATCCATCTTCTTCCTCTTCGTCACAACCACTGCAACCCGGTTAGCCGGAGGATCCTGAATGGTAAATGCAAGTCTATCGCCTTTTTTGAGGCCCCTTTCTTTCACAAATTCATTTCATCCCTCATACATGAACCTTTCAACACAATATTCTCTTTTTTTCAAATGATGTTTGCATTCATAGCTTTTTTTTGTGTCCTAATCAAACAGCTGAATACGGTTCTGATAGAATGGAAAGCAATTCTTGATAACCTTTTGGGGAAATTGCTACATGTAAAACAACACATGCCATTTCAATAAATAATATTCTAAATACATTATATCAACAATATCACTACATGTAGATTTTTAAATACTCACAAACACATTTCTTGCCGCAGAATTTCCACTTTGCACTTCCTTTTTCCACACATAGTACTTATAAGATTCCATCTTCTCTCCAGCCGCCACCCTTTCGCGACAACTGCATCATAAAAACTAATACTTAAAACATAAAACTTTAAACTAAAAGACATACAACTTAGTACTTATAAGATAAAACTTAAAACTTAAAACTTAAATGAAAATATACTTGCATTGTTGTGGTTATATGCACTACTCCATTGAATTTAATGCATATATGACGATAACATAAAAGTTATGGAAAGCAATAAGCTAAAAAATAAATAAAATTACGTTTGAGAACGACAGGGTGTTTCTCCAGCAGAGGATGTGCCTTTGTCTTTGATCAAATACGTGTTTCCATCAGAATCTTCAAACAAATTCCTTGCCAACAGATTACGACTGAGGACCACCACTTCACGCTTAGAAGAGGGCTGGCCGAAATTTTTGTTCTTAGCCATTGTAAGAACAATTTTTTCAATCTGCGAACGCTGCGTACCATTATCAATGTCGGCTACTTCTCTCACAGGTTCCTCAGATTGCATAACATTTTCACCCTTTATAAATACAAAACATCAATGAGTTAAAATGATAGAATCATATACATGCAATGTAAAAGGATGAACGTAACTACCTTACACCTTTCTAATACAAAAAAAATAATGGGTTAAAACTGACGATTGATAAACATGCAACGCAATGGGGCTTTAAAAAACGTCAATACCTGAGACTTGAAGATGTTGGATGAGTGTTAGTTGCCATGATCGAGCTTCAAGGATGGATTCTGAAGATGAACAGTGTCGCTGCCTATTCGGTTTCACTCTGCGTGAGTTGTTATGGAAACTGTGACTTTTAATTTTTCTGCACAACGTACATGTATGAGGGATACCTCCATTTTGGGCTTTTGGAACATTTTGTTATATGGGCTACAAAGCCCCTTATTCTCCAAATCTATTCTTCTTTTATATCTTTTTGATTAAAATTATCATTTTATTATATTTTTTTACTTATTATTATTAAACATAATATTTAATTATTATATTTTTCCAATTAATATAATAAATTAAAATATATTTTGTTTTCTCTACGAAATTTTATAAAATGGTCTATTATAATATAATTGTTTTATTTGTAAACAAAATAAAGTTTGCTAGGTGTAGTGTGTTAAAGGTAATAAAATTAACAAAATAATTGTTTTTTTCCTATTGTGAAAAATATTTGAAACACGTCAAAATATAACTACTAATCTAAATACTACCAATTACAAATTTATCGGTAATTTTTTAAAATATGAAAAAAAAATATTATGCTAAAATTTAAGAAAGTGAGTACATATTTTAAATTTTTTATTTTGTATTATTAAATATTTTTCTTATTACTAAAAGACTAAAATAATTATTTATTTATTATAACATTCAATATTTTTAATTTTTAATAATTTGATTAGTTTGCATTGCATAAATTTCATATATCTACAACTCTGTATTTGAATCAATGTAAATTCAACTTTTTTAAAAAAACCTTTTTTAACGTCACAATTTTATTTTAAAGCTTTGACTCTCTTTTAGTTTCTCTTTTTAATGCTACATTTTAGTTCTTAAACAATTACATTTAACTTTGATTTCAAATACTACTTATAATTTCCTTTGAATAAAAAGATTTACTTATTGCTAAAATTTATTTTGTTCTCACTATTGTATTATTTATAAAAAACAATTATTATCTTTGAAAACAATGCGCGTGTCAGACCAGAACCCGTGCGTATGCACGAGTTTGTTACTAGTTTTTATATATATCATTAGTTTAGTAACAATAGTTTTATGCGCAAGTTATTTTGTACAGTAAATTTGTTTTTAACTAACACTCTATTTCACTCTTATAATAATAATAAATATATTTAGTATAATATTGTTAGGAGTTTTGAGTTAGAGATAAACAATTAAGATAATTAACTAATTTAAGTTATTTTTAATTCTGTCTGTTAGAATTGTCAATAAGGTTGTCAGAGTTGTTTTCAAGTTGTTTAGAGTCAAATTGGATAAACCAAAATATTAAAATTGAAGGTATTTAATTATTTAGAGTTGAATTATTATTTCTTGAGTTAGACTACTAGCCAATTATGTTAATAAGAGTTATCTTATATGTAAGAGTTGTCAGTAGAGTAATTTTGAGCATTTTAGAGTTGTAGAGATTGCTGTAGAATTGTTTAGAGTTTCATGAGAACTTTGTTGAATTATAACTATAAATGTTTTTAAATCTTTTACAAGTTAGGAGTATAGAATAAATTAATAAAAATACTCTGTTAAGATGTTTTGAACTCATAAAAATGTTGGATTGCAATGATACTTCTGGACTACTTGCTGTGTATTGTGATAATGTTTTGGTGCATGAATACTATGAATATGAATTGTATGTGAATAATTCACGACTATGTGGTTGTATGTGCAATTGTGTGATAGTTTAAGTGTGATGAATTATAATGGATATGCATGAATGTTAAGATTAGGGAATGATCTTAATTGCATGTGATTGTTGTAATTGTACATGTATCATTTAATCAAGAGACAATGTTCGTTAGTGCCATGGGAATTAGTGACATGTCACAAACCTGGAGTGGGGTTTGAAAGCTTAGGGGACGAGCTTTTGTTGTGTTATTGGTCTAGGGTACGAACCTGGTTTAAATAGAAAAATCGAAAAAATATAACAGGTGATTGGTACCACATGCACGAGTATTGCATTGTCTTGCATTGAGTTACATTGTGATTATGTAAAATTGTAGAATTGTGTGGAAAGAATGCATTTTGTGAAAATGTGAATTGTGATTATGTTCTTAAAAATAATATTATAATTGAGTAATGCTATCTATGTGGAATATATGAAGTATGGTGAAATCATATTTGTGTATGTTTGTTATTCATTATATGTTATTATATAATTTCTATAATGATGTGAATTCTCACCCTTTTATTGGAATGGTGTTTTATAACGATATCACTTAGGTACCGAAGATTATCGTTGCTTCTAGTTCGATTGGAGCTGGAGAAGTTATTATTTATTTATTTATTCGTTTAGCATTTTGGGTTTTGAGTCGAGCTCTGGTCATTTAACACTGGAGGACGTTTTGCTTCAAGTTTTTTAAGAATATTTTGTATTCTTTTCTATTTTGTTAATCCTAATGAGATTATGTGATGTTTGGCTTTTATCCCTAAGTTTTAAATGAAGTGATTTTATTATGAGACAATATTCGTGTTTGTCTAAATGATTGTATTCTGATGCGTTGTTGTTCAAGTGTGTTTGGATGCCGTGTAACATCCCAGGTATGAAAAATGTATGATGTAAATTCTTTTGGTAACCCGTGTTACGGAGTAAGACTATTTGTGTGTTTATGTTTTTAGATTTGGGACACCCTTGAAGGTGATGTTTGTTATTAATTTTTTAAATACGCATGTTGGTGTTAGTTACCAAATTGTGTTAATATTTAGGGTAATTTTTGGTAACTTTCGAGTCTTTATGCGTAAAGTATTATTTATTTCATTTTGATTTAGTATATATATTCGTATATTTATTTTATCGTCGGATAGTTCTTATCTATGCAATTTTTGTTGAAATTTATAGTTTTGCTTGATAGATGGAAGCTTGAACCATGAAAAATGTTTAGAAGAGATTTCAAGACCAAAAGCTAGGAATTCTGGAAAAAAGTATTGCGCTAAGCACGGTAGTAGCACGCTAAGCGCAGTTTTGAGAAAAAGATGGAAGTTCTAGCTGAAACTTCAGCGCTAAGCCAGGCCTAGAGCCTGCTTAGCGCGGTTGGACGGTTTAACTTTTTTGGGATAGCGCGCTTAACCGGCTTCATGGGGCTAAGCGCGGTCTGCGAATTTCTGTTTTTCTATTTAAGGAGCATAACAGAAATTGGGGAGTGTCACACCATTTTGAGAGCTAAGAAACCCTAATACAACTGTAGCAACATAGAATCGAAGAATCAGAGCATTGATTGTCGAGAAATCACCGTTGATGCTTGCTATTCTTCCTTCCTTCCTTCTTGTGCAAGCTACCATGTCTATGGATAGCTAAACACCAAAAGGTGTCAAGGATTTGATGTAATCTTCCTTACCTTTTGTATGTTTTTCTTATGAATATTGTGTATGACCAAGTTATTAATCAATATAGATGATCTAGTTTGTTTACTCTTGAATTTCTATGGTTTAAATGTTTGTGAAATACAATATTTCAAATCTTAATCTAACTCTATCATCTATCAAACATTAAGTCTAGACATAGAATTAATGGTTGATAATCACTTTGTATCGGTTTATAAATGTTATTTGTATTGTTCAATCGGTTAAGAAATCGTTAGTTGAACAATAAGGTAAATCTTGCTATAACGTTGCGGAAACGAACGGTATAGACGAACGATATGTGAAGTATTGATTGATAACGAATTCATACGCATGTTCGTAGGAAGACATATAATTTTAGGTCGATTAAATCAAGTCTTGATACTTTTCTTTAAACTTAGAATTTTCCTAATTTTAATCTTTGCTGCTAAACTTGTGAATGTTCTTTTACCAAACCAAACCCAAAGTAACTTTAACTCAAGACAATATAAATTATAGAACGGCGGTGATATCACCCCAATCCCTGTGGAAACGATAAACTAAAAGTACTCCAATATACTTTCAACAATTGGGTAGAAGGGTGTTATAGAACTTGCCAAGGACGGTATAACATCTGATACAGGCCCTGAAACCGTAGTTCCCCCGTCGAAGAGACTGAGGGAGACACCTCATTATTGTAAGGCGGATTTTGACTACTTGACTGACTTTGATTAGCCATTTTCTTAACGTATATTCTCTTAGGTATTTCTTCGTTGTTTGTGGAAAATTTACCACTTCTTAATTCTTAGTCTCATGCAATGAAGTCTAATAAAAGAAATAATGAAAACTCTCTAATTTATTTTACAAGAACAAAGATTCTAATAAATAGCACAATTCCACTAGGGTGCCAATTTGTTTACCCTGAAATTTGGTAAGTAAGCGCTAGTCTTCTAAAACAAATGTTTTTAAGTTACTCTCAGGATCGACTAGATTGATCCTAGGATATGTGTTAGATGCTAGGCTTAAGATCTAGAGAGGGGGTGAATAAATCCCACTAAATATTTGTACGTTTTTAAAATTTGTTTTTGAAATGGCTTGTGGAAGCGCTTTGGGATCGACTCGCGTCTATTCCGAACCGCTATTGATAGAATCAGTCAGATATGCGACTAAATCGTTAATAAATGTGAGCAATACTTAGAATGAGAAATAGCTTAAATAATTTTGTTATTGTAAAATATTCATTTGAACAATTAAACACTCAAGCACCTACTTCCAATGAAATATAAATGACAATTTAACTCAGTCAAATTGTGGAACAGTTGTTGCGCACAAGTTATTATGCACAAACAATTTCACAAACAGTTGGTTTGCAATTGTTAGCAAGTCAATGTGTTCTAAGTGTGGTTTATTGTGAATATCATTTGTAATTAACAATTGCAATTCTATACATGAAATATATTTGTATCACAATTTAACACTTGGAATTATGATCAAGTTAACAATTGTATACCAATTCCAAAGGGTGTGTCTGCCTCCAATTCCAAAAGGGAATTAAGATAGTTTTTGTCACTTTGCAAATTGTTATTATAAGAGAAGTTAAAACAATAAACAAACAAACTCAATTTTGATGTTGATTCTTTATATTCTCTTCCCTTGATCTTAAGTAAGATCAAGCCGCCCAACAATCTCGAATTAATCCGCCGGTTACCGTTACTCCCTTGACCGAACCCACCTTTCTTCAAGGCTTTCACTCGGCTGATTAGAATCCAAAGCTTCTTGTAAAAAACCCCAAATCCATTTGATCTTGGAGGACAAGACCTCAATGGTTTTATTCAATGAAACCCCAAAATTATTCACCCAATCAGAATGTACTAATCCCTAACCTTGGACGTTATCACTACCAGTCTTTGATCACTCAACAAGAATTATTATGTGTAATTGATGAAAGGACTTGAGAAAGAGTGAAGATGAGAAAAATGCTTGTCTCTTTCAAATTTTAAAGTTATATTGAATGTGTTGCATGAATGTATTTATATGTGTGTGAGAAAGAGGGCAAAATCTGAAAAATTCATGCACAAAAATGCCTATAAATGAGCGATGCGTCGACCTCTGGTCTGGATATCTATATGTATCGACCTACATAAGGCAGCGAGGTCTGGTGTTTGTTCAACATAGCATGCGTCGACCTGTACATGCCATGCGTCGACCCGTGTCTTCCCATGCGTCGACTTGTACATTCTGTGCGTTGACCTATGCATGGCAGAGGTGATTATTTTGAAATTTTCTTTTTCATGCTCAGTGGATGTCGACCACCAAAAGCTGCGCATCGACCTATAGTGTGCTTTTCACTCATAACACTATTTTTTATTTGTGGAACTAATCCATATGCATATGAACAAGTTTAGAATGGTCATGAAAGTGTTTTCATGCATGACCACTTTAGTCTAAGAGTATACCGTCCAATACATTCTACTTCTAAAGACCTAGTTTTGACATCACTAAAAATAGACTTATTGAGATATGCACTCACAACATGTGCTTTTATTTTATACTATGTTATGTGAAATTAAGAACACTTTGCCAACATTCATACTTTTAGATATTGTTTGTTTTAATCTAAGTTAACTTAAAGTAACTTTGTGAAAAAATTGCAGTAAAAGCAATAGAAAGTAAATTGCAAGAAGTGAATAAATTATAGAAAGATAAGTTGCAAACTGAATAAAGATGTTGTTTACACGTACATTTCTCAAGGGACTCTTTCTCTATATCGCAGATACTTTGAGTTTATATGAGATCTTGTACAAATGAATGAACACTTAGATTCCTAACATTAAGACTCCTATATATAATAAATCGCATAATTGTCTTCAACGGCCTTTCCCCATAACATGACACATTTTTCTCAGCGTGTATTTCCTTCGCCCTGAGGCTCCACGCGTCTTCTTTTGAAATTGGATAAGGACGAAATTCAGTTACTTCTTATTCAAATTCAAATTCTCCGTCGAATGCCACACCTTACTCGTCGAACTCATCTAAAACTTAGAAAATAGTCATGTCCAACATATCTCTCTCGTGCAGCGTTAACTTCGACTGGGCTTCTCCAAAAATACTTTCCTCCTCGAAAGCTCATAACATCTCCAAAGATATTTTCCTTTTTCATTAAGATAAATTGGCGTCGAAAACTTCAGCTAACAATACTTTGGAGGTATTGTTATTAGGGGTGGAAAATGGGCATGCCTGTCCCGTTTAGGCCCGCCTCACAAAAGCCCGCAAGAAAACGGGGCGGGGTGGGACGTTCATAGTTAAGGGTGCGGGCCTAAAACCTTGGCCCGCCCCACAAAAAAATGAGGGTGAGGAGGGCTAAGCCCGTAGGCACTGTACTTTTTAAGTCTAAAAAGGCCGCATAAAAAATGGGGCGGGGCAGGACGGTCACATTAGAGGGCGAGAGCCTAAAACCATGGTCTGCCCCGCATAAAAATGCGGGCAAAACAGGCTGGACCCGTTTTGCCATCCCTATTTATTCAACGGTCTTTCCCCCATAACATGACACATTTTTCTCAGCGTATATTTCCTTCGCCCTGAGGCTCCACGCATCTTCTTTTGAAATTGGATAAGGACGAAATTCAGTTACTTCTTATTCAAATTCAAATTCTCCGTCGAATGCCACACCTTACTCGTCGAACTCATCTAAAACTTAGAAAATAGTCATGTCCAACATATCTCTCTTGTGCAGCGTTAACTTCGACTGGGCTTCTCCAAAAATACTTTCCTCCTCGAAAGCTCATAACATCTCCAAAGATATTTTCCTTTTTCATTAAGATAAATTGGCGTCGAAAACTTCAGCTAACAATACTTTGGAGGTATTGTTATTAGGGGTGGAAAACGGGCATGCCTGTCCCGTTTAGGCCCGCCTCACAAAAGCCCGCAAGAAAACGGGGCGGGGTGGGACGTTCATAGTTAAGGGTGCGGGCCTAAAACCTTGGCCCGCCCCACAAAAAAATGAGGGTGAGGAGGGCTAAGCCCGCAGGCACTGTACTTTTTAAGCCTAAAAAGGCCGCATAAAAAATGGGGCGGGGCAGGACAGTCACATTAGAGGGCGAGAGCCTAAAACCATGGTCTGCCCCGCATAAAAATGCGGGAAAAACGGGCCGGACCCGTTTTGCCATCCCTATTTATTATCGAGGTTAATAAAAATATTCTCACCTTCAATTACTCTCTCTCTCTCTCTCTCTGTCTCTCTCTGTCTCTCTCTCTCTCTCTCTCTCTCTCTCTCTCTCTCTCTCTCTCTCTCTCTCTCTCTCTCTCTCTCTCTCTCCATTCAAACCCTTCATTTTCACCAACCAAGTGATTCTAAATTCTAACAAAGACAAAATTACTTTTCCGTTCAAATCAAATGAGAAAAAATATGATGGTGAAGAAATAAATGAAATAAAATTCATATCACTCCATTCTGCTGGACTCCATTTAATTTTAATTAATCAAAATAATATAACTTCAATCAATACCATACTCTATTCCATCAATTATTCCATCAAACAAAATACAGAGAAAAATGAGATAAAAAAACAAGAGAGGAGTTGAGTTGGATTTTTATCACTTTATTATTAATACCCTTATTTTTAGTATTTGAAATTACCTATTTATCTTATTAATTAAAGTTGTTAAGTCTCTTTATAATTTTGGAGCCAAAATTGAGGTTAATTTTATAATTTCATAATTTCATAATTCTAATTTATATTTATTTCTTTATTAATTTATTTAATAAAAATTTTGTAATCCCATGTTTTTGAATAATTTTAAATGGTTTTTTTAATTGATCAAATATTAAATAAAAAATATTGCCAAAATAACTTCCCATTTTAAATTTAATAGAATTAGTCAAATGTAACTTCTCTTTTCAATTTTTTATTGATTTTTTAATATTTTTAAAATTCTTTTTTACGTTTAAATTTTATTAATAAATAAATGGTAATTCTTATATTATTTTATTTAGCTATTTATTTAGTAAATATTCTTTTATACTCATATTGTTTTATTTTGTTATTTATTTAGTAAATATTATTATGAAAATAATTATTATTATTAAATATAACTATCTATTTAATTATTTATTATAATTTTTCCATTTTACAGAACATTTATTTATTATTTATTAAATATTGTTTTAACTCAATCAACTTTTTATTTTCTTTAATTCAATTTTTATGTTACCAATTCATTTCTTTTATTTTTAATTCCCATTTTTTTGCTATTTTATTGATTTTTAATTTTCTTTAACCTATATTTCAAGTTAACCATCCAATTATTATATTTTCTTTATTTTTCTTTTATTTATAATTGTTATTTATAGTTATCCCATTGTAGATTTTATCTCGATTACGATTTGGATTATACATATGAGGTTTGTGTTTTTTAAAATCATATGTTCATTATTTCTCTCTCTTTTTTTTTTATAGGTATGAATGATGAAAATGAAATATTTATCAATGCCAAAGATTCATTAATGATTTATTATTTTATTTTATATGAAAATTTATTTATTATTTATTAAATATTGTTTTAACTTAATCAAACTTTTTATTTTATTTAATTCAATTTTTAAATTAATTAATTATTTCTTTTATTCAGCTGTTTTATCATATTATAATTTATATTTATATTATTTACAGGGTCGGCCCAAATACCAAGCTACTCAAGCTATGGCTTTAGGCCTCAAAAATTTGGGTTTAAAAAGGCCTTAATTTTTTTTCATTTAATTATAAAAATATATAATGACACTTGAGTTACATATATTATTGTAGTTGAGTTGTTAAAACATAGGTCTTTTTTCCTTTTGATCTTGAGTTCAACTCGCAACTACAAAATTAATATTTTAAAATACATTTTAAAGGTCTCACTTTAAAATGATATTATTGTAGTTGAGTAAGTAAAATATGTCTTTTTTTCTTTTAGTCTTGAGTTCAACTCTTAGCAATCACAAAATTAATATTTCAAAATTTAAAAGCCTCATTTTAAAACTTCTTTTAGATCTCTAAACGGATTGGACCGACCCTGATTATTTAGATTATTTAAGCATCCTATATATACAAAATCTCAAAATAGTGAAGTTAAATTTATTGCTAAAATATTTCATCATATATAATTAATATGATAATATTTCATATTATTTAATTTTTAAAAATTTATTAGTGTATGAATTTTTGTTTATATACAATTTGCATTTTTCAATTATCTTATAAATATATATTTTATTTTTTTATTTAATTCAAACTATTTGATATTTTTTTTTTATAAAATATATACTCATTTGAAAATACAAATATTTTTTTTAAATATATATTTCTTAATACAAATTTAATAGTATTTACTGTGCACCGCACTGGTGGACTAGTTAGATTAATGTTAGATACATTAAATGGTCAAAATACTCCTAAGATAATACGTCCACATGTATCATTTTACTTAATTAATTTAAAATTTAAATTAAATTAGCCCGTTAGAGAGTTTAGCAGTTAGCACTACCCGTAATTCGTTCGCAATGCCTCCAATTCAAAACCCGCATGTCGTTTGCACACGCTCCGTCACTGCTTGAGCGTGGTTATGAAAAACGTCTCAAACTAAATAACAAAAAGAATTAAAAAACCAAATTAAAAAAACAATAACCTCCCTCTCTTTCTCTCTCTATCTCTTCATTTCTTCTGCAGTGTTTTTGAAGCTAAGATAAAAAGCAATTTCAATTTCACGCTCTCTCTCTTTTTCATTTCATTTTTATATTTCTTCTTTTTCTTCTTCCCTGTTGCCGGCACTGCACCTGCCGCATACAAAACAAAAGGGAAAACCGAACTCTCTCTCTTGTTTCTCTCTCTAGAATTCGGTGCCATTCGCAGAGATCAATAGGGTTTGAGTGCGAAGATTGTAGGTTACGAAGCGAGCAACAATGTCTGAGGAAGATAAGTTGTTAAAGGAGGCTAAGAAGCTTCCATGGGAGGATCGTCTCGCTCATAAAAACTGGAAGGTGCGTAATGAGGCTAATGTCGAATTGGCTTCGTTATTCGACTCCATAACGGATCCCAAGGACTCTCGCATCCGTGAATTTGGTTAGTGTTTGTTTCTGTTTTTGGTTTTGGTTAGGGTTTTTGCGTTTTTTTGAACTCTGCTTCCCGATCTCGGAACCGTTTGGATCTGGATACGGTTTATTTTGCGTAGTTGGTGGTTGTTGTTGTGCATTTTGATTTGGATCTTGTTTATTTTTGCTTGAATTTTGAATTTGGGATTTGGCAGGTCACTTTTTTAAAAAGACTGTGGCGGATTCGAATGCTCCTGTGCAGGAGAAGGCGCTTGATGCGTTGATTGCTTACTTGCGAGCTGCAGATGCTGACGCCGGGAGGTGATAATTTCATTCTTAATTTTTATTGGTGTTCATGTTTAATTGCATGGTTTGGTTGATTTTGTTTTCGTGTAAAGTTGCCATTCTAGTGTTGGTTTGAACTTGAATTTTGTGGCAGGTATGGGAAGGAGGTATGCGATGCTGTCGTGGCTAAATGTTTGACGGGAAGGCCAAAGACAGTAGAGAAGGCTCAGGCAGTGTTTTTACTTTGGGTGGAATTGGAGGCTGTTGATGCGTTTCTGGTAATTTTCTTTATGTCTATTTGATTCCGTTGCCATTGAGTGGTTTTCTACTATTATTTCCCTTTCTGCTGTGGTTTCTCTTTAGAGTTGGTAGGCGTCATATGTCTAGGTGACTGGAGGTTGGTTATGTTTTGTTTTAGTAGTGAGTTGCACTGGTTTTTTTTCTTTAAATTTAGTTAGTTTCAGTAATGAAAATGTTAATTTTGTTGCATATGTGATTACAATAGATTTGTGGCTTGTATTTTTTTCTAATTGTGTCTTAGTTGTGTGCCGTTACGCAGTCAGATATAGTTAATAATGGATGTTTAGCATTTTGTTTCTTAGTTTGTTTGGTGGCGGGAGAGCTTTGTTCTTCCTGAGTGTATGTGATTATTTCCAATTTTGTTCTGCTTGTGATGGCATTTGCACAATGGCATGCTCTTTCCCTCTGACTTAAAATAGTCTATACGAGGACATCATTTATCATTTACAGTCATGGTGTCAATTATTGTGTCTGATATTCTCATTAGAATTATATTCCTAAGTTCTTGCTTTACTTCTGATTGAATTGAGTGACTGGTTTCTTGGCTAGCTTTTGCTAAATTTATACTATGTATTTCATCTCGGGCAGTGAAAACATTGACATTCACTGCTGCATTTTATTTATTTTGTAATTTTGTTGAAAATTCAGAATTTGTAAAATGATGAAAGTCTAGGAATTGAGTTTATAGACCTTAGAAATGGAAAAACTTTATCATCCCAGTTCTCTAGAGAGACAATATGGATGACACTGTTAAGGTTTGATCCTCCTGAAGTCCCCTTCTCTACGAGGAGTATGAGACTGTATTTCATGATTTGGCACATACAAGTTAGTCTCAATTAATAATATGAAATTCCTTTGATGATAGTATATATAGCAGAGAACCGATTCTGTTGAAACACACAAAAATGAGCTCCCTTTATGTTGTCCGTTTACTAGCATAGTTGCCAATCCCGGAGAATGGCGCGCAGTGGCTGACCCATAATGTGGGATATCATATAGCAGAATGACAACTATTTGATATTTTTGGATAAATTACATGAATTACTATATACATTTATTTAATGAAAATTCAACAAATAACGTCAAAACCCATAAAAAAAATTTATAAATCAAAGCAAAAGGTTTAATAGAAAACACTCAAACAAAAGCCTAGAGGAGGGAAATGTTACTATGCAAGAACAAGGTTTGTATGCTGGTACGGTGGCTGTATTCACGAAAGGAGAAGAGAAACAATGGATGAAGGTAGGATAGGGTTGAGTCTCAAATTTGATGGAAAACCCCAAAATCACCCTTTAAATGTTCTAAATTTAAGGGGTAGTTTTGGTTTTTCAGAGGAGGAAAGGATAGCGGGACGGGACCCCCCCCCCCCCCCCCCCCCCCCCCCGCGATTTTTTTCTTTAGCGGCCGTCCTCTGCACTGCCCCGTCGTTGGCCGCCATTGATCACTCTGTTTACTAGGTTATCAAACTTTTGAATTTAATTAGTCATGTTTTCTATTATCCCGGGTATGACAGTTCTTTTCAAAGAAACTATATATTATGGCTCCATTTCTGTTGTGTATTTCCATTGCTAGCAATCTCTTGATTTCATTTAGCCCTGTTTTAATTTTTGATATGGTGAATTCTCTTTGGGGCCTAGACAGAAATGGTTTTGCATCTGCTTGTCATACATTTCTGTATCTGCTTTTCTTAAGGCATTGATAATTTTTACAGTGCAAAAGTGAATAAGTTTATTTTGAAATTAAATCTCAATAATTAGTTTCTACGAATAAATTAATACCTTAAGGGTTTTGCTACATTCTATTGCTTGTCAATAAAAATAGATAAATCTTTTCACTGGTTTGATCCCCCCAAACGTTGAATTCATGTAATCTTTTCAAAGATTTTTTTATCCCCCCAAATCCTTGAATTCATATAATCTTTTACCATTCATTGTTTTAAGTTTGTTCAATGTTTCGGGTTGTTAAGATTAGATTCTTTGGGATTTTAGTTTACACATCAATAACTTTGCATCTTCTAGTCACTCGTTTCACCCTTTCTTGATCAAGACTTTTGGTAATTTAGGATGCAATGGAGAAAGCAATTAAGAACAAAGTTGCTAAAGCGGTGGTGCCTGCAATAGATGTTATGTTTCAAGCTTTAAGGTTTGGAATTTCGTTGCAAAATCTATAATAGCTGTTTCTGTTTTGTTATCCCATATAATGGTTTAATTATCTTTCTTTGTGCTGCTAGTGAATTTGGAGCTAAAATTGTGCCCCCAAAACGAATTTTGAAGATGCTTCCGGAACTCTTTGATCACCAAGATCAAAATGTTCGTGCATGCTCTAAAGGATTGACTCTTGAACTTTGTCGCTGGATCGGTAAAGATAATGTAAAATCAATCTTGTTTGAGAAAATGAGAGACACAATGGTAAAGCTTATCTGTTCCTCTTAGTTATATGAATTCTTATGTTCTCTTCCTGATATAAATTGTGAAGCATTCAATTTACTATTCATTTTCTGTAGAAAAAAGAGTTGGAAGCAGAAGTTGTAAATGTTACGGGGACAGCCAAGCCAACCCGCAAAATAAGGTAGGTATCTGAGTTTTCAGTGCGTTGAGAAGATTCTTTCTACGCTCAATGCACAATGACATAATATGTTACAATCCATCTCTGCATTTTTATTATTTTTTCCTACGTATCGTTATTTTGTACGCAATTTTTATGTTATCCTCGTTTGTCATTTCTCTTTTTAAGATGTGATATTTGTAAAAGTTATGCGTTTTTTTTTAATATTTTCCAGAGATTCATGTTTTCAAATGTCAAAATGCTGTCTGGATCCTTGAAACAGTATTTAATACTAGAGCTGAACATGAAAATACTGTTACAGTTTTAAATCTTTATTTTTGTCAATTTGATGGAGAATGAGCAATGTGGATCTAAGTATACTATTGATCTATAGTTAAATTTTATTCCTTTAAAAAGTATAGCTTATCTAGGGTAGATGCTAAAATATTCTTTAAAAAAATTGAATAGTTAAATGTTAGACAACCTGAAAAGCTTTTCAAGACTTGAAAGCTTTCTTGCTGTTTTAAATGTCTTTTCACTCAAGCCCAATTTCCAGCATAATTTTTGCTGGTAGTAAAGCCTCCAAATTTTACCTTACTCCATGACAATTGAAACTTCTTTTATCCACCATTTTTTAGATCTGAGCAAGACAAGGAACCTGAACAGGAAACTGTATCTGAGGTTGCGGGCCCTGGCCCTGCTGAAGAATCTGGGTCTGATGGTATGCAGCTGATGTTGGAGATGGAACATGCTCTCTTTTCTCAGATATGGTTTGTTTTTCATCTGTGGCACTAACATACCTACCTGTTGTAACCCTTTTATTGCCAGCTCATCAAGAAATAGATGAATACGAGCTTGTTGATCCGGTTGATATTTTGACTCCTTTGGAGAAATCAGGGTTTTGGGATGGAGTGGTCAGTTCTTTTCTGCCACATCTCTCTGTCTCTCTAGCAACTTTTACCTTTGCTTTCTATCACATTGAATCTGTCTCAGTTTCTTTTCCCCCTTTTAATCGTTTTAATCTTTAGAAAGCTACCAAATGGCTTGAACGGAAGGAGGCTGTTGGTGAGCTAACAAAGCTTGCATCAACCAAAAGAATTTCCCCTGGTGATTTTTCTGAAGTTTGTCGAACCTTAAAGAAGGTATTACATATGTTTTATGACACTGAAAAAGCTAGGGCTTTTTTTATGGTTAAGCTTGTACATAGTATGAAGGGTCTATTTTCCCTCTCAAATATAGTGTTCAATTTCTAACAACATAGAATATAGGGTTAAATGACTTTCACCCCTCTGCAATAGTAGCGAGATTTGATTTACCCCCCTTTTAAAAAAAATTTTTGGATTACCCCCCTATCATATTAAAATTGTAAGTCTTTTGCCCCCTAAGAGGGAAAAATACCCCCCTGTAAAATATATTTTTTTGATTTACCACCCTCATTTTTACACGCTTAGGGGGGTGCCCAAATATTACAGGGGGGTAAATCAATTTTTTTTTTAAAAGGGGGGTAAATCAAATCTCGCTACTATTGCAGGGGGTGAAAGCCATTTAACCCTAGAATATAATTATAATATGTGCTGTGTTGAAGCTCAAATGAGATTGGCCACTGCAATATGACATAAAAGATTGAGCCATCGTCTCGGTCATTGGTACATGTTTCTAAAGCTAAACCATTAGTTTTTACTTGCAGCTTATTACAGATGTGAATATTGCTGTTGCTGTTGAAGCTGTCCAGGCTATTGGCAATCTTGCTCGGGGATTAAGAACTCATTTTTCTGCAAGCTCTCGTTTTTTATTGCCTGTATTACTTGTAAGTACTATTTGACAGCCATTATTATTGTTATTCAAGTTTTAGAAACTTAACGTCTTCGGTTCTCTATTGTGTACCCATATCATTGATGTTTCTTGCCTACATTTTCATGTAATCGAGTTGTTTTTTATTTTCAAATAGTTGGTTAGCATGATTGGTTTTGAACTGATCACTGACTTACACACACACACACACACCTGTGCATTTCTAAGTTGCATTTGGCATTGAGAAAGCTGCTTGTCTTCTGTCTCGAATGCCTTTAGAGGTGGTAACGAGGGAGTTATAAATTTATTGTGCGTGGAGGTTCTTGTTAAAGTAAATTGTTATTTGTTGTTTGCATGGTGTGAATTGTTAATTTCCTCGCTTTCAAAAATAATGCCTGCTTCTTGTGTTTATTTCTCGAATAGGAAAAATTGAAAGAGAAAAAACCTACCATGACTGAGGCGTTGTCCCAGACTCTTCAAGCGATACACAAAGCTGGATGCATTAGCCTCGCTGATGTTGTTGAAGGCAGGTTCCCTTGTCATGATCATTTCTGTGCTCTATATTTGGCTTGGAACTCAAATTTCAATTTCTTTTTGGTACAAGAATTCAAATTTCTTGATAAATGATCTGATTATTGAATTTACAGAAACTCAGAACCTGCTGCTTTCTTTTTTCTTCACAAACCATGCCCATGATTTTTTTACCTTTTTTCTGGTGAAAATTAATTCTCAAACTGAAAATTATAGAATTGCAGTTTCTATTTTCTGTATGTGCTTGAAAAACTTGATTTTTTTACCTTTTTTCTGTATTTTGGCCATAATTTTATATTGCTACTTAATTTACCAATATCAACCACTCCTGGATTCTGATGAGCAATTCAAGTTATTGTTTTTCTTCTGTTGGTTGAGTTTACATTATTGTGTCAATGCTTTCCGCGAGCTTTGTCCTTTTGCATTTTGCTTCTTATTGAATATATTATGTTTGATCTGCTACAGATGTTAGGACAGCAACAAAAAATAAAGTTCCCCTCGTGCGATCATTAACAATGACCTGGGTTACGTTTTGCATTGAAACAAGCAACAAGGGTATTATTACAAAGGTGCATAAGGATTATGTGCCAATTTGTATGGAGGTCAGTTTTGTTTTGCTGCATACTTTTGATCTGTTGACATGTTATGTTTTTCTTAAATATGTTTTGGTAGATACTAGTATGATTTTCATATCGTTCAGCAGATTAAGTCTGCTTGATTTAAATGCTAGTTTAATACCCCTTCTTTTCTTAGTGTAGAACCACCTAGAAGTTGATGTATAAACTGTTTGATTAAAATTGTGTTCATTTGTCTTGGTAATTAAGTTCTATGTTTTCTTTTGTTCTATTCTAGGATTTAGTTTTCTTCAATCGTGTTTCTGTTGAACAAAGCAAACTGTGAGTGTTTTTGTCTGGGTATTTTTGTTTGTTACTATGCAATACTGATGATTTGAATCTCGCAGTGTCTAAATGATGGCACTCCTGATGTGAGGGATGCTGCTTTTTCAGCATTGGCAGCAATAGCCAAGGTAAAGATTTTACAATTAAATCTGCCTGCATGTTTATTAATTTGCTTTTGCTGTTGAGGTTTTGAGCATTGTACTGTTCATTCTCTTGCAGTCAGTTGGCATGCGACCTCTTGAAAGGTCACTGGAGAAACTTGATGATGTTAGAAGGAAAAAGCTTTCAGAAATGATTTCAGGTTCTGATGATGCTGCGCCTGGTGGTACTTCCACAGGTTTGTACATTTTTCTCACTGGAAAAAAAATACTATTGGGAAGGGAAAAAGGCAAAAGAGGACAGTATTACTAATAGGGATCATAATAGGTTAGGTTGCCCAATTGGGTTCTATGCCTAGTCTACATCGGGCCAGGGCCAAGCCTTGCTTATTTATTAGATATACCGGGCCAAGACTTTCCAAAGTCTATGTATAGGTAAAAAAACCAGTCTTTAAGCCATCTAAGAAGGTGTCCTTACAGGTTGTTTTTTTTTTTTTAAGTAAATGTAAATAATATTTTTTAAATATGTTAAAATCATATACTCACCTTTGTAAATATTTGGGCATGTTGGCCCGAATCAAAGACTTGAGTTTATAAGTTTATTCCACTGGAAATTTATGACTTATTTGAAGACCTCTGTGCACTAAAAGCCTTTTATGTTATACCAAAATTTCATAAAGCTTAAGATTGATGTTAGACTATTAAATAAATAAGACCGACCACAGCCTTAGAAAGATTATCCCAGCCCTAGTCTATTTCAATCTTGTGCGGTGTCTTTGGGTAGTATTTCATTGAATTGTATAGTTTATTTGCAGAGTTAATTTGGTGGTTTATTTTTCCTTAACCTACATTGAGATATGATGAATGACATATTTAAATGCCTAAATATGAAATAAGTCTTTAAATCGGCTATCTGGTTAGATTGTGCTCTTAAAGAAGTGTTGTCAGACCTAAGGTAAACCTACAACATGTAACACGTAACAGGCCTTGTCTTGGACTTTTAAAATAGTTCAGCTCTATTCAAGCAAAGCCTTAGTTGGCCAAGCCTACATCAATTACTAGTTATCTGCACTAAGAAAGAGGCTTTGAAGACTTAATTCTAGTTTACTGATTGGTTTATCAAGCTGTGGAGTAACGATTGTGTACCGGAAGTGAGTTTAGATGTGATTTAGCCTTTTAAACATGGGGTGCCTTCGCATCATGGGCCTACAAGCTGAAGCAAAACAATTAAGCAAAACCCTCCTTAGCGGCAGTAAACTGCAGTGCAATTAGATTTGAAGGAGAGGCAGAATAAGATACCACCACAAGGCCCAAATTGACCACCCACCTTAGTGCCCACAATTGGAGTATCTTTTCCAAACTCTCAAACAAAATTTAGAAACTGTATATTTACCTACATCCTTTGCAATATGTTCTATGATGTACCACTTGATGCAGCTGAGTTGTTTTTCAAAATATGCGGATAAGATTCAGAGTCATATTGAGTATCACCCTCTTAACAACATCGGGCTATTGGAGAATATGAGGCCAAGTCCCTTTGATCACTCTCCTTTTCTTGGGGCCACCCTCTCAAGATGAAACACACAGACTTTATTATATAATGATGAAGTAGACAACAAATCTTGATTATCACCGTGTCCTTTAATCCCTATGGAATGATATTATTAACAGTTAATAAATTCTTAAAATTATTCTGATCATCACATTTCTAAGTATGCCTCAATCCGACATTAGGTCCTCATAGATGTGTAAGGCAATTCTTTTTAAATTGCTAGTGACAATGGAAAATGAATTATGCTAAATCTTGTGATTGAGATTTGTTTTAAGCTTCCTAATTTAATTGATTCTCTAATTTGCTTGATTCTCTAATTTGCTTGATTTTTATTTGTAATTTGATTTATTTGCCTCCAAACTTAAAGTACTTGTTGGAATCTTTTGCTGACACTTAATAGTGGTATTTCAGTTTCTGTGCAAAATACACGTGCAAGTGCTTCTGCAGAGGTGGGTGTATCTTTTATCTTAGTTTTTAAAGATTTGGGTTTTAGTTTCATTTCTTCAATATATTGTAACATGCAAGATATTGGTTTTTCAAAATGTTGTCTTATTGTAATCTTCTACCAAACATCCTTTCTTTATTTACGAGACTTTGCTGTTAACATTTGGGAAAACAAATGATAGTCAGTTGGAATTTGCGTAACATTTTTAAAGAAAGAATTAACATTTTATTATCATTGAGTTTCGATGTTTGAAAGGTTTCTTTGGAGATGTAACCATTATTCCTTGATTTACATACAGACATCTGAAGGTGCATTTATTAAAAGGTCAGCTGCAAGTATGCTCAGTGGAAAGAGACCTGTTCAGGCAGCGGTATGTAGCATCTTCTTGCTTGTAACTAACTAAGCTATGCTTCATTTTTTGATGCAATTAATGAACTGGTCTTTTGAATATTTTACACATTCCAGCCCATCGCCAAGAAAGGGGTGGCTGTAAAGTCTACTACTAACAAAAAAGTAGAAGGAGCTTCACAAAAGGCTTCAAAATCGATTGAAGCTCCCGAAGATGTTGAGGTAATATTATATTTATTTGTCTGCTGTCTCTCTGATTTGAATCTGCCGCCACAGTTATCATGTGATTAACAAATGACAGTTTATACAACCTTTGTGTATCTAAATGCATGCAGCCCACTGAGATGGGTCTTGAAGAGATTGAAAGTCGAATAAGTTCTCTTATACAGTCAGATACCATCACTCTATTAAAAAGTTCTGTATGGAAGGAGCGTCTTGAAGGTTGGTAATCATCTATTCAGTTTTTGTACTTTGTTTAATAACATTGGAGGAGGAATCATGTTGGAAGAAGGATTGATAACTTTGTTGAGGATCTGACCTCCAACATCATCATTAAACACCCTCGTATTAATTTGATCATTTATGTTTTTCTTTTGTAGATCATGGTACGTTTTACATGTAATTTTCCCCAGATGTTTTGATGATTTATAATTGTGGAACTGGTTTATCTTCTCTGGCTTTTGATAATGATATCATGATTGTGTGAAATTAATATAGATCTTAGTATCTCTTGGAAAGTTTTTGGCATTTCTTAGCCAATGTTTTTTTAGGACTTGAAGTTGTTTTTTAAGTGGGAATAAAATAGATTGCTTTTTCATTCATTGTATTTACTTCATTTTATTCTTTGTTGACATGTATTTTAGGTTTATCCGTCTAGGGTAATGAACAACTTATTTTTGTTGTACTTTGAGCACATTGTAATTAGGACTGTGTTTCATCCACTACGAGAACTTTATCTTCTGATTTTTCTTTAGATGTCTTTTGTACATGCTTGATGAGTAAAGTTGCTAAAGCTAGATTTTTGCAGCCATTTCTTCGCTGAAACAGCAAGTTGAAGGCTTACAGAACCTTGACCAATCCGTAGAAATATTGATTAGATTACTGTGCACCTTGCCTGGTTGGGGCGAGAAAAATGTTCAGGTTCAGATGTATTTCCTTTTGGATTTCAAATGATTTATTTATCTAGTTTCTAAATCAAAACGGCATATAGTACTACAAGTCCCTTACACTTGTCATTCCTGAGCAGGTTCAACAACAAGTTATTGAAGTTGTCACTCATATAGCTTCAACTGCAACTAAATTCCCAAAGAAGTGTGTAGTACTTTGTCTTTCAGGTAGTTCTTGTCATTTGATTTAGCTTCTACCAAAAATCACATCTTTCCTCTATGAATGACTGATATTCTGATTTGATACCGCATTTCTGTTTCCATTTTTGTAGGACTAAGTGAACGTGTAGCAGATATTAAGACACGGGCATATGCTATGAAATGCCTCACTACATTTTGTGAAGCAGTTGGTCCAGGGTTCATTTTTGAAAGAGTAAGTATGATTATCATTAGGAAAAATATATTATAATTATTCGGCAAACGTGTGATCCAAACTTGTCTATATGAAATATTTATGTTCATGGATTGAAAAGGCATGACTTTTTCCTTGTATGTGATCCCTCCATTTCTTATTATCTGTGGCATTTACATTTTTTTTTAATTTCTATTTACTGAGGTAGTAATTGCTTATTGTCTGGAGATTTAAGAGGCGAATCTGCCCTTTAAACATGCAAATTTGGTTATTGCTTCTGCTTAAAATATCTCTTTTTAAAAGTGTATACTTTCTTATTATTTTTTATTAGTATAAATTATTTACTTTTTGTTGCAAGTTGATATGCGACAGTATTACTCGGAGTAAGAAATAAGATAGATAGCTATACTGCATCTTTCTGATAGTCTATCATCTTGCTTTGCTTCACTTATTTTTATGTGTAAACAAATAGTCTTTTGAAAACTTTTATTTTTGTTTTAGGCCTACAAGATCATGAAGGAGCATAAGAATCCTAAGGTTCTTAGTGAGGGAATTTCGTGGATGGTTTCTGCTGTTGATGATTTTGGCGTATCTCATTTAAAGCTTAAGGTCTGTTATCTATTTTTCTTTTGGTAATTTATGTTATGCTTTTTTTGTTGCATGTATTTTAATTTCTCTGATTTAATATTTTTTGGCTATGCAAAAATTTCTTAGTTTTAATGCAACTCCTCTTTTGCAGGATTTAATTGATTTTCTTAAAGAAACTGGGCTTCAGTCAAGTGCAGCTGCTACTAGAAATGCTTCAATTAAACTCTTAGGTGTTCTGCATAGATTTGTCGGGCCAGGTGACTTTGCGCTGACTTTCAAATTCTATTTCACATCTAACTATTTCTTTGGGTTAGATCTAATGTTTTTTTCCCTTGTAGACATAAAAGGGTTTCTTACCGACGTTAAGCCTGCACTGCTGAGTACTCTTGATACAGAATATGAGAAGAATCCATTTGAAGTATGTTCTGTTTGGTGGTGTAACTTCTATGTAGTATCATGATTCCTAATGCTCTAATTGTATTTATTTATTTATTTTGCTTCAGGGAGCATCTGCAGTTCCGAAAAAGACTGTCAGGGCATCAGATTCATCTTCATCTGCAGGGGCTGGTGGACTTGATAGTTTGCCTCGTGAAGATATTAGTGGAAAGATTACCCCAACTCTCTTGAAGAGTTTCGAAAGCCCTGATTGGAAGGTTTGGTTGAAATAATCTTGTATTAGCCCGCCTTTCGTTTTGTATATTAAGCTTGCTTTCAACTGTCAGTAACTGTGGAACAGTGGAAGTGCAATAATGTGCTATTGCATCATATTTTGAGCTCCTTTTTTTTTTGCTTAATGTAGGCTCGTATGGAGTCTGTCGATGCTGTAAACAAAATACTGGAAGAGGCTAATAAGCGCATTCAAGCAACTGGAACTGGTACCTCGATATCATTAGTATTTTGTGCTTTTTAAACTTTTGTCTCTCTACCCCTCATCAATTTCGTCTGCTTCATGGACTTTTATCCCATTCATTATAAAATTTGTCAAATTTTGAAATTCTTGCGGGTGATGACTGGTATTACCAGGTGAATTATTTGGTGCTCTTAGGGGACGACTCTATGATAGCAACAAAAACATAGTCATGGCTACCTTGACAACAATTGGTAATGTTGCATCTGCAATGGGTCAAGCTGTAGAAAAGTCAAGCAAAGTTAGTGAACTCTGTTCTGCCTTTGTATTTTCTTTCCTGTTGCTAATGTTGTATTTCCGTTTTCAAAAGTTTAACTTTCTCAAAATGGTTTATTGCAGGGCATTCTGTCTGATATATTGAAATGTCTCGGTGACAATAAGAAGCACATGAGAGAATGTGTACTGAATACTCTAGATTCTTGGCTAGCAGCTGTTCATCTTGATAAAATGGTCGGTCCTGATTTTGTATTCAATTATTCTTGTGCTCATTTGTCTTTGTCCCTAAACTTGATGTTAACGTAGGTTACATATGTTGCAATTGCTTTGGTGGATTCCAAACTTGGTGCGGAAGGGCGTAAGGATCTTTTTGATTGGCTATCTAGGCAACTGTCTGGGTTAAGTAGTTTTGCTGAAGCTGCACAACTGCTGAAGCCAGCCTCGTCTGCAATGGCAGTACGTTCTGATTACTCAATTATGTCCTCAATTGTCTGTCATTGTCAAATCAGTTCTATTACATGATTTCCTTGAATATAAATTTTGTGATGGCTCCTTTGCAGGATAAATCCTCTGATGTTCGCAAGGCAGCAGAGACTTGCATTACTGAGATACTGAGAGTTAGTGGGCATGAAATGGTATGTGTGATAAAAATGCTATTTTTTCATTCCCTGTTTCCTCAACATTCATGTGATACCATGTTACCAAGCATAATTAAATTGTTTGGTCAATTAGATTGAAAAGATAGTCAAAGACATTCATGGACCAGCTCTGGCACTTGTTCATGAGAAGCTAAAACCACATGGAGCTTTTCAAGGTGCGTTCTTCGTCAACAAAGTTTTTTTTTTACACGTGGTTGATGCTTATCATGGTAAATATTTTGCCTCGTATACTAATCTCTATCTTACACCCTGTCCCCAATGTGTGTCCCCAGAGTCATTCGAGTCAGCCAGGGTAACTTCTGTGGGTGTAACATCGAAAGGTGTTACTAAGGTTGGGAAATCAACAGCAAACGGTGTTTCAAAACCTGGAAATAGAGCTGTAACTTCGGTATGTTGAGTTTTTTCTTTGTTGATTACTCTTTTACTTTGTTTGGAATTCTAACTGGATGTATCATCATGAAGAGAGCCGGGGCAATAAAGGGCGCAAAGTCTGAACCAATATCCGTTCAAGATATAGCAGCCCAAACTCAATCTTTGCTAAATATCAAGGATTCAAATAAGGTATTGTTGGCTGAAGTATTTACCAAACATTACTTCAAATTTTCAAAAGATGTATGCTTGAATTGTTAATTGTCTTGCATGCAGGAAGATAGAGAGAGATTGGTTGTTCGAAGGTTTAAGTTTGAGGATCCTCGAATTGAGCAAATTCAAGATCTTGAGGTAGACCTGTTCTTCAAGGACTTAACATTTTTCATGTTAATTTAATTTTCCTAGTTATTGAATTGTAATAAATGCTTGCAACTTGCAGAATGATATGATGAGGTATTTCAGAGAAGATTTACACAGGAGACTCTTAAGTGCAGATTTTAAGAAGCAAGTTGACGGTCTTGAAATTCTGCAGAAGGTGCTGTTCTTTTTATATTCTTAATAAGTTGTGTGCTTTTCAATTGTTGATTGTACTATTAGCTATACAATCTTCTATCACACATCACAGGCACTTCCATCAATTGCTAAGGAAGTTATAGAAGTTTTGGACATTCTTTTGAGGTGGTTTGTGTTGCAGTTCTGCAAATCTAACACAACATGTCTATTAAAGGTACTTTCAGTTTTCTCCTTTTCCTATCTTCTTGGGTTTATGAAGTGTAATACGGTCCTGTTTGGATAAACAACTTGATTAAGCCCTTGTAAATGTTTATCATTTAAGTTCTCATATATACGATTATACGCTATTTCTATCACAGATTTTAATTTAAAATCAAAATGATTTTATGTCAGCTATAAGTTGTTTTCATAGCTATCACGGAGAGCTTATGGAAACAATTAAAAAGCAGCCCATATATTGGTCCCAGTTAACGCTTATGCAATTTAATTGCTCAGGTGCTGGAATTTCTTCCTGAACTGCTTGACAGTTTGAAGGATGAAGGTTACTCTTTGACAGAGTCTGAAGTGGCAATCTTTCTTCCTTGCCTTGTAGAGAAGGTTTGTATTAACAGATTTAATAGGTAGCATCACCGGTAGATATTAATATTGCAGCAAATCTCTCTTTTATCAGAGTTAGTGTCCTTTCTTGGGTGCTACGGAAAGTGGCTACTTTAATTCAGATAAAAGTAAGTAAAAGTTCATGATATTTTTTAAATGTTACAGTTAGGGCATAACATTGAGAAAGTACGCGAAAAAATGCGGGAGCTGACTAAACAATTTGTTGTGGTATATTCTGCATCCAAATGTTTCCCTTATATATTGGAGGGGTTGCGCTCTAAGAACAACCGAACTCGAATTGAATGTGCTGATCTTGTAGGATTTATTCTCGATCATCACGGGGCTGAGGTATTGTGGCTAATTCTTTTAGTGAATTTTTCTTTTCAGTTTTAGATAATTTATTCCTAATGTAATGTGGACAGATTAGCGGGCAGCTGAAATCATTGCAAATTGTTGCAAGTTTAACTGCTGAACGCGATGGGGATATTAGGAAAGCTGCATTAAATGCACTTGCCACTGGTTATAAGATTCTAGGTATGGTATATTCTGAATAAATCCATCTTCGTAACACTTTGTTCCCGCCACTGTAATATTTTACTTTGGTTGGACATGAAATTTATTTGGGAGAAAGTATATCTGATCAATTTTAAATATTTATTATTTAAACTACACGACTCATCGACTCATTCATTTATATCCTTGGGTGATTGTTTTCCACTTGAAGATTTTTCATGCAAAAACTGGTTTTTATTTTTATCATAATACCTTTTAGCCATGCTGAGTTGTTTTCTTGAATAACCTTGCTATGCAGGTGAGGACATATGGAGATTTGTTGGGAAACTAACAGATGCTCAAAAAAGCATGTTAGATGATAGATTTAAGTGGAAGGTAAGTTCTCACCTTTCTCATTTCAATCCCCTTTTTGATATGCCGCATTGCTGATGAAGGTGGTGTAATTTGACAGGTCCGGGAGATGGAAAAGAAGAAGGAAGGAAAGCCAGGGGAAGCGAGAGCTATTTTACGACGTTCCGTCCGGGAAAATGGGCAAGTCTTTTTGTTTTATGTTGTAAATTTAATGTATTATATATCTTCTAAGCTTTGATATCCTGATTGTGATCACCAATAATAAAATGAAAACAGAAATATAAATCGATAACTGTATTATTTTGAACCTTATTTTTTTCCGTTAATACAGTTTTTTCCTTAGTTTTGATGATTGACAATGAGACCTAGAAAAGGCTGGAAATTGCACTCTCGAACTATTTTTTTGTTCTATTAAGGTGTTAGTTTTTTTTTCTGTAAATTATCAACTTAAGAAGTTTAAAATTTTGGTATTGATGTGAAAAGGCTGGAAATTGTTCTCGTGAAATGTTTTTGTTTTGTAATAGTGTTGGTTTTTCGTTTAAATTTTTGTTTAGATTAGAAAAGGCTGGAAATTGTACTCTTGAGTTTGTAAGTCTCTGTTTCTATGTTTAACTTTTCAATTTAATATTCAAGATATTCTTGCTCCAATTACCAGGTCTGATGTCGCGGAGCAAAGTGGAGAAATGGCTAGATCTCTTGCTGGTCCATTACTGAGGTATTCAAATATTTTTATTGAATTTTTTCCTTTTCCCTTAAATAACCCCCACCAATGAAATTACACTGTTCCTATTATTCTTAGTCATCTTTCTTATTAATGCAGGAGAAATTTTGCTCAACCTGATAGTAACATTGAGAGACAATTGATGCCCCGTCCCGTGGCTATTGCCGGCGGCCCCACTGATTGGAATGAAGCACTTGAGATTATTTCTTTCGGTTCTCCCGAGCAGGTAGTGGACATAGCATGTCCTCTTGTTACTATTATGAATATCCTAATCATTATGCGTGGGACAATAATTCTTGAATTAGTAATACACGTTGAAAATTGGCAATTCTGTTCACAAATATAGATACAACGTTCGAGTATTTTCCCATTCTCTTTTTTTCCAGTTTGAAAAATGAAGCTTTTACATCTGTTTTCAAAACAATTTTCTGATGCAGTCTGTTGAAGGAATGAAAGTTGTTTGTCATGAGTTGGCTCAGGCCACCAGTGATCCAGAAGGCAATGCTATGGATGAACTCGTGAAAGATGCAGATAGGCTAGTTTCATGCCTTGCAAATAAGGCAAGATAGTTTTATAAATAACTTCCCTTCTTTGGAAAGAAATATTGAAGTTTTAACATTTCTTTCATTATTTCAAATAGGTTGCAAAAACTTTTGACTTCAGTCTGACTGGGGCTTCATCACGGTCCTGTAAATATGTGCTCAACACTCTTATGCAGGTAAATTTATTCTCCATTTTTCCTTGGGGGTATATTGATATTATTGTATGTTTTCAATGTTTTTTATAATTACAAATCATTTGTCCTTTACAGACTTTTCAAAATAAAAGATTAGCACATGCTGTAAAAGAGAGCACTCTTGACAGTCTCATTACCGAGCTTCTTCTGTGGCTCTTGGATGATAATGTTCCTCGTATGGACGATGGTAGCCAGTTGTTGAAAGCATTGAATGTATTGATGCTTAAGATTCTTGTAAGAGACTTTTTTTTAATTCATTTTGTTTTTATTTTTCTCTTCTTTTTTTTTTTTTGGAATAACTCTTTTTTTTTTTATTTAAGATGAAACTTCAAATGGTTGTAGTAATGATAGTTTGTGTTTTTATACATGCTGTAAATCAGAAGTACAAGTTCGTTTACTGACTAGTGATCATCAATACAGGATAATGCAGATCGAACTTCATCCTTTGTTGTCCTAATTAATCTTTTACGACCACTGGATCCATCGAGGTGGCCTTCCCCAGCACCAAATGAGTCACTTGCTTCCAGAAATCAGAAGTTTTCTGATCTGGTTGTGAAATGCCTTATCAAGCTTACAAAGGTAACTTGCCTCCCAATAGCTAAAATTTGTAAGGGCATTATCTTACTGAACAAATAATCTCTTTATTTGGATTTTTTGAAGATTATAGGACTGGATGAAATAGCTGAGGACATGGGGTCACAGTTGTTTCATTTGGATATTCACCAACTAATTGTCTTTATGTGGGTGGCTTTTGTTTGTTTTTCTATGATATATATACTCTGGCATTTAAAAGGTCGAATGACCCGTTTACAATATTTGTATTGTAGCAAATTGTTCTCATCAGTGTTTTCTGTGGCGTTGTCATGTTATGTCAATACTCTCTTCAGTGTTATCTGTGGTATAGAGCATAGCGAGGTGCTGCTATCACATAATAATTTATACAAATAATTAATTCTATTAATGCAGAAACTAGCAAATTATTCAAATATCATGGAATATTCATAATTTACGATAAACACTTTAGGTCTTATAAACATAGTTTAACGTACAGGTAAATAGTGATGATACAAATAAAAGGTCAAGATACAAGTTTCAGTAAGTCTTATAGTAACTAAACATTAAAATTCAAATGAAAGGATTCCTGAATACATGCGCATCTTTCTTATGTATTTTATCTTCTACCACTTTTTTATCTCATTCCCCTAGGTGCAGCTTCCCTCTTCAATAGAGTTTACTGCCTAGTGTGTAGGTTTATAAGCTTCCTGATTTCAGTTGCATTGGCAAATTTTCTCATCTCTTCATATTAGATGCAGTTAGTAGACTGTTAGTGTTGTTACATTGTAAGGATGACTGACACCTGTCAGTATCCATTACCTGCTATAGCAGGTCACTCTTTGTAATATAAAAACCAAGTTTGTTACACTTTGTAACTAACTTTTGATCAAATAACAAAGTTCAGAGAATCAATGAATATCTCTTTCTCTCTTTCTATTATGGTATCAGTAGACTAGATCGTAGCCTTCTCTTTCCGTGGCCATGGTGTCTTCACCGTCCACCGCTAGCTCCGCTTCCGATCGTGAAGATCCGTCGCCGGCGAAACCTTCACCGGTCGTTTCCGAAGATCTTCACCGCTTCAATTTCTCGCTCAAGCTTTCGCAGAAGTTAGATGAGAAAAATTTCCATCTCTGGAGGCAACAAGTGGAACCGTTCATCAATGCGCACGGACTCACTGAGTTCGTCGTCTGCACTCGTGTTCCACCTCGTTTCCTCACCGATGATGATCGCAACTCTGGATCTGAGAATCCTTTGTACTCAGCGTGGCTTCAGAAGGATCAAATGCTTCTCTCCTGGTTGCAATCCACGTTGTCCAGTGAAATCCTTTCGCGCGTGTTAGGTTGTACTCATGCGCATGAACTTTGGGATCGACTCTTTCAGTATTTCCAGAAGCAAACACGTGCTCGTGCTCGTCAACTCCGTGTTGAACTTCGTGCTATGAAGCTTGATTCTCTTTCTGTTCAGGATTATCTTCTCAAGATTCGCATGATCGTTGATTCTCTTGCTTCGATTGGTGACTCTCTTCCAGTCTCACATCACATAGATGTCATTCTTGAAGGTCTTCCTTCTGAATTTGCACCGGTTGTGTCTGTCATTGAGAGCAAGTTTGGAGTTATGGACATTGATGAAGTTGAGATACTCCTTGTTGCTCATGAACTCAGACTTTCCAAGTTCAAGAAGGTTTCAGAGGTTCCTTCGTTGAATCTTACTCAAGCTGCACCTGAAACTCCTCATTCCACTGACTCTACATCTGTTGTTAGCACTGAAGCTCCTCCATCTCATTCCACTCCCTCCACTGAACCAGACTACAATAGTTTCAGAGGTGGTAGATCTGGTAGAGGAGGTGGTCGTTTTGGTAGAGGTCGTGGTGGTCGTAATTCCAATGTTCAATGCCAGGTTTGCTTCAAAGTAGGTCACACTGCTTTAAATTGTTGGCATCGGTACAATCAGCAGTTCCAGCCTCAACAATCTGCTGGCTATCCTCAAGTTCAGCAGCCTCAGCAAGCACCTATGCCTGGTACCTACTATCCTTCTGCACCTGTTGCTTGGTCAACTCCAGCCACTCATGTCTGGACTAGAGCTCCTGGACCAGCTAAAATGGCTGCTCCTATAATGCTTGCTCCTAGTACATTTGTTGCCAATGCTGCACCCTCAGGATCTTCAGGTTGGTTCCCTGATTCAGGAGCTTCCTACCATGTCACTAGTGATGCCAAAAACTTGCAGCAACTCACTCCTGTTGAAGGTCATGAGCAAATCTTCATAGGAAATGGACAAGGTTTGCCAATTCAGTCAGCTGGCTCTAGTTCTTTTCCTTCTCCTTATCAACCACACACACCTCTAACACTCAAGAATTTGTTGCTTGTACCTTCCATTACTAAAAATCTCATGAGTGTTAGCAAGTTTTGTAGGGATAACAATGTCTATTTCCTGTTCAATGCTGATACTTGTTATGTTAAATCTCAGGTCACCAATGATGTGCTTCTTCAAGGGTCTGTTGGAAGTGATGGTCTCTATGAATTTCCTCATATTCAGTTGTTCAACTCTGCCAAGTCAGCTAGTCTTTTTCCCTGTTTTTCTGCAAATAATTCTGATGTATCTAGCACTAAGTCTTCTAGTGTTGATTCAGGTTTGCCTAATATATGGCATCTTAGATTAGGGCATCCTAATCTTCAGACTTTGAAACTTGTTTTACAAAGTTGTAACATTCCTTTTTCTAATAAAGACCATTCTTTATTCTGTACTGCTTGTTGTATGGGAAAAGCACATCGTTTACACTCTACTGCCTCACACACCACCTACACTACACCTCTTGAACTTGTTTACTGTGATCTATGGGGACCTTCTCCTGGTCCTTCTGCCATGGGGTATCATTATTATATTTCATTTGTTGATGCCTTCTCAAAGTTTACTTGGATCTACTTACTTAAATCCAAATCTGAAGCATTACCTATTTTCAAACAGTTTAAATCTATGGTTGAATTACAACTAGGCTATCCTATTAAGTGTGTTCAATCTGATTGGGGAGGGGAATTCAGACCTTTTACTTCCTATCTCACTGAGCTTGGCATTGTGCATAGGTTGATTTGCCCTCACACTCACCATCAAAATGGTGTTGTGGAGAGAAAACATAGGCATATAGTTGATCTTGGTCTAACCCTTCTCAGCCAAGCTTCTATTCCCATTTCTTACTGGGATTATGCCTTCCCTACAGCTGTGTACCTTATTAATAGGCTGCCTTCAGCCTCCATCAATTTTCAAATTCCTTTTCAACTTCTATTCCATCTGTCCCCTGATTACAAGTTCCTTAAGGTCTTTGGCTGTTCTTGCTTTCCCTTGCTTAGACCTTACAATTCTCACAAGTTGGATTTTAGGTCTCAAGAGTGTATTTTTCTTGGTTATTCTCCTTCTCACAAAGGGTACAGGTGTCTTTCCCCTACTGGCAGGTTATACATCTCTAAGGATGTTATATTCAATGAGGCCAAATTCCCCTTTCATGAGCTTTTCTCCAAAACTGTTGCCCCTGTTTCTGCACCTACAGGTGTTACTCTCTCTGCTCTCCCTTTTCATAATTCTGCTCCTACACCTATTACTTCCTTATCTCCCACTTCAACTTCTAATACTTCCTCTACTAATTCTGAGTCCTCCTCTTTATCTTCCATGACTGGTCAGTCTCACTCCTCTTCTGGTTCCACTCCTTCCTCCAGTAGTAGTTCCACTCCTTCCTCCAGTAGTAGTGTCTCCCCTCAGTCCTCTCCTTCCACTGATAATCTCCCTAACATCCCTCCTTTGGCTGTTCCTGTCCCAGTTATCCCTGTTAATCAGCACAGCATGACCACTAGAGCCAAGTCTGGTTTTACTCAACCTAGATTACAACCAAAGCTGCTTCTAACCCATGTTGAGCCTAAAACTGTGAAACAGGCCTTGTCCACTCCTCATTGGCACTCTGCTATGCAAGCAGAATATGATGCTCTCCTTGCCAACAAGACTTGGTCTCTTGTTCCTCTTCCCTCTGACAGACAAGCTATAGGGTGTAAATGGGTGTTCAGGGTCAAAGAGAATCCTGATGGCAGTGTCAATAAGTTTAAAGCCAGGTTGGTTGCCAAGGGTTTTCATCAGCAACATGGTTTTGATTTCACAGAAACCTTCTCTCCTGTGGTTAAACCTGTGACTGTCAGACTCATACTCACCATTGCCCTCACTCATCACTGGCCTATCAAGCAGCTGGATGTAAATAATGCATTCCTCAATGGTGTGTTGGCTGAAGAGGTGTACATGCAACAGCCTCAAGAGTTTGCAGACAAAGATTCTACTCTTGTCTGCAAGTTACATAAAGCTATCTATGGGCTCAAGCAAGCCCCTAGGCAATGGTTTGAGAAACTGCAGCAGTCTCTTATTGATCTACACTTCAAGCCTAGTAAATGTGATCCTTCCTTGTTCACTTACTTGGCTAATGGTCATACCATATACCTTCTTGTTTATGTTGATGATATAATCATCACTGGCAGCTCTGCATCCCTCATTTCCTCTATAGTCTCCCAATTGAATCAGGCCTTCTCTCTTAAGTTTCTGGGTGATTTGGACTATTTTCTTGGTATTGAAGTTAAACCTGCTGCCAATGGTTCCTTAATTCTTACTCAGTCTAAGTATATTAGAGATTTGCTTCAAAGAACTAATATGTTAGAAGCTTCTCCTGTGAGCACTCCTATGCAGTCCACATGTAAACTCACTAAAACTGGGTCTGCTGCCCTCTCTGATCCCTTCTTTTACAGATCTGTGGTAGGTGCTTTACAATATGCCACAATCACTAGACCTGAACTTGCCTATGCAGTCAACAAAGTGTGCCAGTTTATGTCTCATCCCTTGGAGACTCACTGGATTGCTGTGAAGAGGATATTGAGGTATCTCAAGGGCACCATTAGTCATGGTTTGTGTCTTTCACCCTTGTCTCCTGCTGCTTCTCCTACTCTTAAAGTATTTTGTGATGCTGACTGGGCCTCTGACCCTGATGATAGAAGAAGTACTTCAGGTGCTGCTATATACTTTGGTGATAACCTCATCACTTGGTGGTCTAAAAAGCAACTGGTTGTGGCCCGTTCTAGTACTGAATCTGAGTATAGATCTCTTGCTCTGGCTACTGCTGACTTACTTTGGATTCAAACTTTGTTGCAAGAACTCCACATAGCCACTAAGCCACCAGTTGTACTCTGTGATAATCTCTCAGCTGTCCTGCTTGCTCATAACCCCATCATGCACTCTAAAACTAAGCATATGGAAATTGACCTGTTTTTTGTCAGGGAAAAGGTTCTTGCCAAGAGGATTTCTGTTCTCCACATTCCTGGGACTGATCAGATTGCTGATGTCCTTACAAAACCACTGGCATCTACCAAGTTTTTGGAGCTTAGACACAAACTCAGAGTTGTTACCACCTCCTGAGTTTGTGGGGGGGGTATTAGATGCAGTTAGTAGACTGTTAGTGTTGTTACATTGTAAGGATGACTGACACCTGTCAGTATCCATTACCTGCTATAGCAGGTCACTCTTTGTAATATAAAAACCAAGTTTGTTACACTTTGTAACTAACTTTTGATCAAATAACAAAGTTCAGAGAATCAATGAATATCTCTTTCTCTCTTTCTATTACTTCAAGTTAGCACATCACCATTCAAAACCAATTCATGTTTAACATCTCCATCTCCACCCATTTCACCCAGTCGCCTCTCATTATTTTCATCACTGCCATTTAGAAGAGTAGGGACAATCACATCATGACACTCAACGTTCTTAAGAGCCAACGTTCTTAGGAGCCAGGAAAATATGCTAAATAGGATTTAGGTTTGCTGGAAGCAGAACTCCGGCTGGAAGTGGGCTGCGGAGGTTAGTTGGAGGCAGGGTTGACAAAAATCAACAGGCTGCTGTTGTTTGATAATGATTTTTTTTTCTTTCCTTGAGACTATTTTGATTGGCTGGGAAATCCCCAAATGATTGCAGCCTCCCTCCTCCAATGTGGCTGCTACAGCCGCACCACCATAGTGTGCTATTGGAAACCTAGAAATAGAATCCATCATTCATACTGCCCTTTCATATGAATCCATCTAATCCATTTTGGTTCATGATTGGAAGTTATAATAGTAAGTGGATATTATCAAACTAGGTAGAATATATATTGGATATTCTTTTCTAAACTGCTATATAAGATTAGACTTTTTATATATTGATAAATTTCAACCTCATTAATTTTAGAAAAATATGAATTTATTTTTTATCGTCAAGAAAATCAGTGCTGAAATTTGCAAAAATTTTACCTGTATAAACTTGATCTTCAATTTTTTTTGCATTATCTCACATAAATTTTGATACGATTCAGGTTCTTCAGAGCACCATCTATGATGTTGATCTTGATCACATACTTCAAAGCATCCATCTATACTTGCAAGACTTGGGAATGGAGGAAATTAGGAGAAGGTACATATCTATTGTTGGATTGAGTTATTTCTATTTGTTCTTCTCTTGGACTAGAATAGTTTTGATTGTTTTCTTTCAATTTAATAGGGCTGGGGCTGATGACAAACCCTTGCGAATGGTGAAAACTGTTCTGCATGAGCTTGTTAAGCTTCGTGGTGCAGCAATAAAGGGTCATCTTTCAATGGTTCCTATTGATACAAAACCTCAACCCATCATCCTTGCTTACATTGAACTTAATCTTGAGGTAGGCGTTAATTACTTTGGGACGACTTTTATATGTCCTAATATTCATATGTGTATATATGTTCTAACACTTGAATTTTAGACTCTGGCTGCAGCAAGAATGCTGACTGCATCTGGACCCGGGGGACCAAACCATTGGAGTGATTCAGCAACCAATAATTCAGCGGCTGGAACACATTCTGCTGATGCCCAGTTAAAGGTAATCATTATGAATTAGTATTTCCAAGTATTTTAGGTATTACAATTATGATGCCTTAAGGTGCAGATTAGGTTTCATTGGGTTTTAATGTATACAAGGCTCATTAAAAATTTCACGAGGTATTTTAATATCAAGTCTTGCTCTATCTGGCCTTATTCTATGTACTGAGTGGGACCTTAATATGATGACTGATAATGACTAAAAAAAATCAATAATAGCAATGTCAATGTGACACCTACCTATGCTATTCATGTCAAGACAATGTCATTCTTTTATACTATTAAAGTTGGGAGTTTAGTAAATTAAAGTGTATTAGGTGTAAATTGACTCATTATTTTGTTATATGGGCGTGCTGTCAATTTAATTGTGTTTTTTTGTCCTTGTATGAGTTATTACATATATGATACTCCATTATTGCAATTTCAATGTCCTAACATTCCTTGTATTATTTGTTTCTAATCCTTGAAAATTAATAATTTGCAGCAAGAGTTGGCTGCAATATTTAAGAAGATTGGCGAGAAGCAAACTTGCACAATTGGTCTATATGAACTTTATCGGATTACTCAATTGTACCCAGAGGTAGAGTTAAAAAGTATATGTCCAAGTTTCATGTTATTCTTAAGTTAGGCTAGAATGATTAATTAGCCTTTAATGTGTTCAAGTATCATGCTATTTTTCACATGGTATAAACATCTGCATCCTTTTATTTCACTTATATTTGATTAAGGTTCTTGGTTTATTTTAGGTTGACATATTTGATCAACTTCAAAATGCTAGTGAGGCATTTCGCACTTATATCAGAGATGGTCTTGCTCAGGTTGATTAAAATACTTATGTGCTTAGTTGAACATGCATTGTGTTTTTCTGTATTCATGATTGTTAGTACACTTAAGTTTTTGACAATTGGTAATTGATTTTAACATTTTGGCAGATGGCGAAAAATGCTGCAGCCGGAAGAACTCCGTCAAGTATGCCAATGCCTACTCCTCCACCAGCATCTTTGAACATATCTTCACCCGATTTTGCGCCGCTCTCTCCTGTAAATGCAAATGCATTGAATGATTCCAAATTAAATGTGAAACCCGAACCAACAAATTTCCATCTTCCGCCATCATATAATGAGGAGAATAGGGCGGTGAATGCTTATGCATCTAGAGTTTTAAGTTCTGACTACACCTTAGGTGACCAAAGAAATGATAAATTTATGACTGGAGGTATGATAATTTTTGTTTTCTCAATCGTTAGTTTTAAAGAAAGAATATTGACTAGGAGCTTATAATTGCAGTAACAGGTGGGACATTGGATGCAATCAGAGAAAGAATGAAGAGCATGCAATTAGCAGCTGCTGCTGGGAGCACAGAATCTGGTGCTAGGCCATTGACAAATTTTAGCGACAACTTGAATCACGGACTTCATCACAGTCAGATTCCACTTGCATCAGAACATGTTGGAGCTGAGAATACTTTGCAAGGTGGGGTACATCCCATGGATGAGAAAGCTTTGTCGGGGCTTCAAGCAAGGATGGAAAGACTGAAAAGTGGATCTCTTGAACCTCTGTAGTGGGAAATTTTCTTACCTTTCCTACATTTTGAGGACCTATTTACCATTGATCCTGTGGCATGCAATCATTATTTTAAATCCGGGTGGATATAGATTGAATGTATAGAGTATATATAGTCAATAGAGCTCTTATCCTTAAAACTACGGAGATTCTGATGTGGCAAAGAATAGGAGGATTGGTTGCAGGAAGCCCCAGTTTATGACCCAGCAATTATATCACCTCATCCTTTGTCCACTTCGCCTTTGTATATTGTAGTGGTGCTGTATTTGTGACAGGAATTATGTAGATCCGTCCATTCAATCCAATTGCTACCATTTCAGTGCTGAAATAGGTTTGCTTGGATTGTATATTTAGCTTTTTCTTTTTCCAGAAAATTTTGACATTGGAATATAATATTATGCAAATGATTGTAGGACATTGTTTTTGATGTCCTTTCATTAAGATTTCGATCGTTTCATTTCAGCATATATTTACTTTCAACATTGCTTTAAGTAATGAAATATTATTAGCTCACGGAACACAAGAATTAGCTCTGTTTTTTGACGAGTTGAGTTTGAACTAATGCAATATTTTTCTTTTGCAGCCAGTTATTTAACTCCCCAGATACTGATAGTAATAGTTTTTCTATTTTAACATCTTGCTATCAATTTGATCTCTATATTTTACTATTTATTATCAATTTAATCTTTAAACTTACCCTCGAATTTAGGGTTTGTTTTTTATACATGTCTCATAATAAGTATTTTGTTTGTGTTATGCACCGTTCTTAAAAAAATATAAGACGTGTTGATTTAAAAAAATCAGATGTGTTGATTTATGAGAAAATTAATATCATTTATTAATATATTGTTAGTAATTATAGTTAGTGGAGTAATAATTATAGATTGGAAGTTAATAAATAAAGGGATAATAGAACAAACAAATGTTGCATTTGTATGACGCAACATTTATTTTGAGAAAAAAATTGCATTTGAGGCACTTATTATTATTTTACTAGATAAGGAATAAAAATCTTACATAAGTAGAAATTGATAGTCACTGAAATTGCATATAAAAGTAAAAATTGATAGAGTAAACTGAAATTGCATTTTATTTTGATGTTTTTTTAAAATTTGATTTGTGTAATTTGATTCATTGCTTATTTTTAATTTTTTTAATTCGTTTATTTTAATTATTTGATTAGTTCTGATCTTTGAGAAACTCTTACGTTAGTAGTTTTGGACCCGTAGCAATGTGTTTTTTAACCTAAGCTATTTGTTCTAAGTAGGGCTGGCCCAATAAACGCAGATACCCTGTTCTAATTTTAAAATGGGTTCAAATTTAAAATATAAATACAATTATAATAAGAGTTTAATGGATATGCACTGACAGTGTAAAATAGTTTTACACTGTCATCCAATAGAAAACAAGCAATCCGCCATGTCATTAAAACTTTTTTAAAATAAAAGTGTTGTGTAATTGGATACATGAGTGTGATTGGTTGACAGTGTAAAACTATTTTACACTGTCAGTGCATCACCCCTTTTCTCTTATAATAATTAAAAGACACATACAAATTACATTTATGTATTAATCAATAATATATTTAATTATAATTATTTTGGGTTTCGATCTATCTCAAATTTTGTATGTATTAAGTTTTTATTATAGCATTTTTTGGATTTTTATCATAACATTTTATTTATTTCGATTAATATTTATGAAAAAAATTGGACCTTTTAAAAATTTGGGGCCCTGTGCTGTAGCACTTCATGCACATGCACAGGGCTGACCCTGGATCTAAGTCAAGTGTTCAGTTTAACTTGAACCATAAGCTTTTTATGAAGTTTGATTTGAATTAGACCTTATGGTGGTTTGAATTGAACATCAATATGAAGTTTGAAAAGTGGTTCTGTTAGCCTGTTTCGAATTAGTGACGTGTGTAATTTTTTAAATCACAACACTCTTTGACTCGAATCACAAGACTTTTGATTCGAATTATGCGACCAAATTTTCTTTAGAAAAAGAACTGTGATTCGAATCATGCTTTAGTGTGACTTGAATGATAGACACAAATCATGTTTCAAATCTTGATTTGTGCAACCAATTCCTCACTTTACAACCTTGGATTCAAATTATTCTTTCTTTGATTCGTATCTTAACCTCATGTTTTGATTCGAATCAATTTGTATTTTCTTCATCTTTTTGCGCCTAACCTCTAACACAAATTTAAACTCTTTAAGTGTGTTTTTTTCCTGGCTGGTCATTCAGTAAGCCAATAGGCTTTTAGTTGGTTAATCTTATTGATTGACAAAAGGATATTCATCAAGACAGAGAAGTCTCACAATGAGATTTCCCCATAGTGAGATCTGTTGAGATCCACACCTATACTTTCAGAGAACTTGACAAACTACGGGTTTCATCATTAACAAACACACTATCTCTTTGATTCAACCTTGTGAAAAAATTCATAGAATGTTGATGTTGTGAGAGTTTTTAACTATGTTGTGTGTGATTCTGTAGATACCCTTCACCATCTTCAACCTCATATCAAGAAATCATTGTTGTGGTGCTCAACTTTAAATATTGAGTGTAACAGGTAGATATAAGGTACATTAGGAAAGCTGGTGTTTTTTGTGAAGTTTTTGTTGTGTGTATAAGGAAAAAGAATTGCCTTTTGTCTATGGTATTTGATGACGATCATCCATCAAGGGAAGAGTTTCTATATACTCCATAGAAGATTTCAGTGTAACTGAATAAGGTTTCCGCAGAACGAAGTTGGGAGTTGTCTAACTTTTCTTGGTTAGAACAATCACTTAGATAAAGAATCAGTAGAACCATGTGATATGAGCATACTAAGTCATAACTTGTCATCACAAGTGCACTAACACTTTCATAACCATCCTCATTAGAGTCAATCAAAATCTAAACATAATCTCCTTTTCCCTCTCTCGAGACAATTCATCTTGAAGTGAACGATTTGGTGACAATACAAATATTTTAAATCCGACTTATCAAAACCCTTAGATTTGTATTTTGACCTGGATCTCTTTCCCTTTTGGTTTCCTTTACACATTTTTTTTTAAAATTAAGATTGCTTGCATCTTCACTTTTTACAAACCAAAATTGTTGTCTCTGAAATATTTTTTGATGTTTCATTTGGAACTCTTGGTGCTCACTTGTAAACGTAACCCATTTTCCCACATTGGACACCACTTGTTGTGAAAATTGATATAATGAGTTACACCGAGAATGATGATATGGAAAACAAAGAACAATGACGATCAAAATAAATGACCCCACACAAAATTAATTTGTGAAATTGTGTTAGCAAATCCACACACACAATTTCCTTTGCTTAAACTAGTTAGAAGATTGACTAATTTTTCTCGAGGCTATTTCTTTTAGTTGTCACTATTTTTTGTCTCACACATCAAAATTCTCGGTGTTTTTTTTCGAACCTCTCAATTTCACAACAATCAACAACAACAATGACCTCCGTATCTAAACAATATCAGTAGTGGGCTTTCCTACAGTTTCCAAACTAACACCAATAGTGGCCTTTCTCACTAGGAAATTTCTTTTCCCACCCTTGTATAGTGAAACACACCTCTGAAAACCCAAAAACACATCTCCGAACACATCATGAATCATTTTTGCCAAATATTAGTTCAAAGGTGCATCAACAAAAATATTTGGGGTGTATTTGAAGATGCATATCCGAAAACATCCCTCAATCCATTTATTCACTCAGTAGAATTTTTTTGATATGCATCTTCAAATATTTCTAAGGTGATTTCAGATATGCATATTCAAAACTTCCCTGCATGAAATGCGGGTAGAAACATTGTCTAAGTTTGTATGTTTTTTAATCTAAAGTCCTTTTAATCTGACTAACTGTGCCATAATCCATAATTTGATTCAACCATTAAAATTTCAAAAAGGGTAATACATTAATAACTAAAAAAACATGTCATAATATTACAAACATAGTTCACACAATATAGAAAATATTGGAAAACATCTGAAAATAAAAGGCGTAACCTACTGCACATGGCTCCTCCTCTGCCGTCGGTAACCCAAGGCATTTCGTGCCTAAGTAAGAATAGGACGTGTTAGGGAAACCACATCATTGCCACCTCTCTCAAACAACCCAATCTCTATGCCCTATCTCGTAATACGCATAATATTCTAACAGATCAACAACACATCAACGACATGGTCATCCCTGACCTTCTCATTCTCCAGAATCTCATCATGGGCGGGCCTAGGTGAAAGTCTAGGAGCGTCTGGTCTCATGACATGGTGTGGCACAGAATAAAACCAAGTCATGTAACCCTAAACATAATGCCACTGACTAGTGGCAAACATACTCTGATACTCCTCTGGTACTAGATAACTCTCGTAATCCACCAGTATACCATCAAGATGTCTGCAGACGATGCTGGTAGGAGCAACCATCAAGGGGGATCTCACAATGATTTGCACAAATCCAAATTGACGTATGCATCACTCCAGCAGATACCTTTACATAATATTACTCCCACATGCCATCCACCAGGTGTAATATGAAATGTGGTCAAATGGAATAATGTCTCTGTGAGTAGCGTATGGTGTCTAGTCAATGTTATCATACTGAGTCTTGTCAATATACACACAAAATGACCGCATAACATCATTCCATCTACGAATGCAATACATGCAAGCACGTGGGCGATCCTCAGTATACCCTAACACACGATCAACCCATGTATGCGGAGAAAATGTGATATGATCCATTCTTGAAAACGAATAAGAAAAAATACATTAGTAATAAGTGTAAAAGAAATTATTTTTAAATTTACAGTGGCTATGAAAATTACAACCAGCAGGGTGTAGGAGCCTGTCATTTGCTTTGTCATCTAAAGAGAACCTTCGCTCAGCTTGGCGTACAGGTATATAAAGCATGCGGCCCCCTAGTTCCACTCATTATTGGCCTCCAACTAATATACGTGCGTTGCACTTTTGTGGACAAACATGGACGTGCCAACTAATAATAGGAAGAAACGCCTCAAAGCACACTCTCGATGGTATGTAACCTGTAGATCATCGTCGTCCGCTTCCTCAACCAACTCCAAGTTTTGTTCATAAAGCTCTTTCAAGAATGAAAATTTAGCATAAGCACATTTGGTGTTCTCACACTGTTTAAGGGCTTCCATTGGGCCAACTCCCAAATAAATCACCATCGTCTCCTGAGCTTTATCGCGTTTGATCCTAGAATGATCAAGTAACTTCCCCCTAATGGGAAGTTGTAGAAGGCAAGCGACATCATCTATAGGATGATAAATATTGTGAATCTTTCTGGCATGATTAATAGATTTCAAACAATCATGTTCCTGCGGTAAAGAAAAATATAACAACATTAGTCGAATTGATTTTTTTTTAAACAAAAAAATTACAACCGTTAACAAATATACCTCTCTGACCCAGACATGCGGAGCAATATGGTCTCCATAATGTATCAGTAATGATGTGTTAATGAGCCCTCCTGGATAAGAATCTGCAAGTGGAGGGAGATCATCACTTGTAAAAAGAGCTTCCTCTTGGTGTACATGAGCCTGTGATGAGGATCTCTGTGAGAGGCGGCTTATAGAACCCGACGCTTCCTCGTTGTGAGTCCTAGGGGCAGGGAACCACTTTGCTCTGGCATGCTTATGTTGAAAGGCCCTCTCGCGGCGAGCGAACATGGTTAGGGTTTCACGGCTGAGTCACATTCTGTTGTTGTTTTCAGCCAATATCCTGGAAAAAACGAACCAAAAAATTAGTTTTAAATTCTCTAAATTTCTGTAGCAAGAAGGAGTAAATTCAAAGATGCATCTCCGAAAACCAAAAAGGACCCATTTCGGAGATGCATCTCCGAAAAAGCTTTGTGTTTTGCTTCAATGGCAGAAGCAGTTCCTAATTTTGCCATAACCACCCAAAAGCATCCAAATTATAGTGCACGTTTGTAACATTACCTATTTCGAAATCTAATACTACCTAATGCATTAAAAGCAAACTATTTTACCTAATACATTCATCAAAAGTAAAAAAAAGTTAAATGAGAAACTTACTCATAACAATATTGAGGAGGATAAATACTTTTCAATGTAGTATGTGGAGTGAGTTGGGATTGGTAAGATTGAAGTATATGTTCTTATGTTGCTTGAAAAATAGATTGGAACAATGTTGCTCACGAGCTCCAATGAAGGAAGAAAAAGATTCAGCAAAATGAAGGAGAAGAGAAAGGTCTGCGCGCGTTATATATAGATTAAAAATTTTCGGAGATGCATCTCTGAAAATTTCCCTTAGTTTGAAAACAAACAGTGAAAATTTTCGGAGATGCATCTCCGATAATTTCTCTTAATTCTGATATGCATCTGCGAACAAACTGTGAAACACATTCGAAGATGCATCTCCGAATTAAAGTTTGGCAAAGTGAGGGGTGCTTAACAAATAGCCCTTATTTTGTGTGAAAATGGTGCGTCTAAAGATGCTTCTCCGAATTTAAGGAGGCATTTTTTACTTTTCGCCAGGGACTTGGAAGAACATTAAAGCATGGGAAAAGAAATTGCCTCCTCACTGTGGTAGCCATAGTCCACTCTGCCGCTCATGTCTAGCACTCAAAGAGACAACCTAGACTTCTTGGGCCAAGGACTTAACAAGCTCATGTCGCAACAACTGCACAAAATCTTACTTATGTGGATGTTCAATTAGCACTGCATATCTTCTCTATTTCTCCCGGATTTATTGTACATGGACACCGACTCGATTTCTCTTTACGAGCAATAATATTACTATTGACAATGGTCATAATATTTCAATTATTGTGGACATGTATAATTACCTAACCATCATCATCATCTATTAACTTAATTACCTAACTATCATCATCATCTATTAACTTTAAACAATTTTTTACATGCACCAAAATTAATAAAAGAAATCCCGTCTTTCTTAGAAAATCTACCATTGATAATGATGTTATTATTGAATTTGATTTATTTGATTTTTCTGCAAAGAATTTTCAAACGGGAATGCCTTTAATCAGATGCAACAGTTTGAGTGACTTTTATCCAATTTCCACAAGACCAAATACTACAACTCTGCCAATATGCGATCGGGAGGGGGATGAAACCACTTGATGCCAGAACTCGCCCCCGAACCGGACTAAACCGGTGGTATAAAGCCAAAAAAAAAAAAAAAAATACTACAACTCTGCCACTTTATCCACAGAATTATGACACAACCGATTATGACATACGAGAGCTCATATCTTAGGTTGCCTTCACCAAAACAATTTTCTTATATATGATATGTTTCTGAACAATTTATTTTTTATAATTCTTGTTCTCTTGAAAAACAAATAAACCTACAATTTTATAACTCTTTGTATTCTCATATTACAGTTTTTGGATGCCTTTGCTAACCTCTCATTTCATCCAATTCTAGAAATAAATTACAACCTCAGTCAAAATTACGTGTATTTTTGGATTATCCACCCAATTATAGGGAATATAAATGTTACAAGTTGTCGAGTCGTAAAATATTTATCTCTAAACATGTTCGACCTGTGTCCAACTCGCCCATGACTAAATTCTAACCACCTCTCCCCAAACCTCAATCTCAATGGTCCTACCCTCGAAACAAACAGTTAAAGGGTATATATAGTTTCCAGTTCCAGTAGGCATATTATCATGAATCAAGTTCTGACAGTGACTCCTACTACAACAAAACAGATTATACCTTGAGCAAATAATGAATTGCTAACTTACATAACTTAGTTTTTATATACTTCAAATCTAAGTACATTCATATTGATAATGAGTCTGCTTTGCAAGTGTGCTCCTTGAAACTGGAATTCACTTGGAATTTATCACAACTGTTCTCCAGTCTGCGACCAATAAAAAAGTTTCACATAACTATAAACTCAAAGAGAACGATAAACATTATAAATTCTAGATAAAAATACTAACCAACATCTCATGATCTCCAGTGATTTCTTCTATCAACTCATACAGTGGCTTATCAGCACTGTTGGGAACAAGAGCTGCAAATGCAGCTGACTTTAGTCCTGCATAAAAGAAGTTACAAACTGCGGAGTAAGGTTTCATTGCCAACACACCAATAAGGCATAGTTGATGAAATCATTCTGTTAATTGAACACTTTAACGCTGAACAAATTTTTGTACCGGTTTCTTGGAAAGCATCAACAAACATCATCATCTCCTCTCCACTTAAACCAGATAAGAAACATATTCGAGGAAGTGACTTGTCTATCTGCAACAAGGCACGCAATGCTTAACATCATATATTAATAGCTACTTAATTCTATATTCTCATAGCTTAGGTGTTAGAAAACCTATAATAATGATCCTCTACTTAACAATTCATGCAAAGAAATGATGGATCCGTAAGAAACAGCTGCCAAACAACACAACGGTGAAGCTTATTCTGATTACAAATTCATTTCTACAAACTATTATCTCTGTTAGTACAAATTCATTTCTATAAACTATTATCTCTGTTAGTACAAATTCATTTCTACAAACTATTATCTCTGTTAGTAAAAACTCATGAACAAATGCCAAGGGGGCAGAAGTTATATGAAAACAGTACAGCACTTGCTGTTAAAAAAATACTACCTCGACATCTTCCAATCTCTCTTGTGATGTATGCATTGCCTCCCAAAGTGATCGCGTAAGCATGTCTTTGGTACAATAGATCACCTACAAATGCAATATATGTTACATTTGGTATTTTTTTTTCTGTCAATTTATTTAGGATTAATCGAATTTCGGTGATAGAGGCATAAAATACATAGATATTCATTATCCTTGTTTTTCTTATGCGGTGGCCACAATAGATTGTGCTATATGTGATTTGCCTTATCAAAATTCTTGATGTTTTTTAAACAAAGTAATGGTCTATTGAGAACTAAGTTTAGCTTATTGCATCATCTAGGTCAAATAAGTCATCATAGACTGAAGAAAGTAGCAGTTGTACATTAAAGCAATATTTGGTTTTTCAGATTATTAATTTCTTTTCCAGTCTCCTCCATTACCAGGATTAGACTGATTGATCTTGGTTTAGCAATAAAATATAAACATGAAAGACAAGAAACAAAATGTTACCTTCAGAAAATCACCCTCTAACTCTTTCAAAAACTGTCGAATCTGCACAAGATCGGATAAACTATTAATGAATGACACATTTGAAAAAATGTAAAATAAAACATCTTCTTCCTATATCTATTTTGTAATTTAAGCAAACAATAATTCTATTAATCTATGAAGCACGGACACCGGAAACACGATACCGACACTGAAACTTCCACACTAGTAATAATATGAAAAAATGAATAAATTAAACATAATCACAAGTGTCAGTGTCAATTTCAGACCCGGACACTGACACACATTTTTTCAAGGGTGTCGATACTACAGAGCTATTATCAAATTGGGTCATCATGTTGAAAGCATAAGCAATAATCAGAGCAAAGAATGGCTTAGAACAATGAGAGACAAAAAAACATAAGAAAGTAGCACAGCATGTATAAGGATTATTGCACAAATCACCTTGAAAATTTCATCTGCTTCAAATCCCAACAACAATAAGGCCTGCAAAATAAAAGAAACCCCCAAATTTAGGTACACATGAAGTTAGTTCAAAAATGGTACAAAAATGAAGCTAAATTGGAGTAAAAACATGTAGTTTGAATGGAATAAAAACTAACCATGACTTACAGGTGGACCATAACTTGGATCCTCAGAGTTAATAGGAACAAATTTTGAGTCTTCAACTAATTCACTAGGAATTTCTGCATCATGGCAAAATTAACATTTGAAATAGCAATTTGAAGTGAGCAAAGAAGCTTAAAATAAAACTAACCTTGAGAGGATGCTTTTTGAATCAAGTTGAGCTTGTTGGAGTTGAAGGAAGAACATGGAGAAAAAGAAGAAGACAGTGAAAGATGGGAAAGTGCATAACATGAAGGAGACATTCTCAAAGAGAAGCAATTCATAGAGATTCCAATGCCAAACGACATCATCTTGCTGCAACTTCCCAAATTTATGTTATCCTTTTTCTTCTTCTAAAAACTAATATATACACGCGCACATTGTGTTTTATCCATTTATTATAATGGGTTAAATACCTTTTACCCCCTGCCAAATAAGCGAGATTTGGTTTTGTCCCCTTTAAAAAAAAATTGTTGCGCAGACCTTACCAAATTGAATTTCCAACCATTTAAACCTTTTACTATGTTTTTACATAGAATACCAGGTTTTTATCCTACGTGTCTGTTACCAATGCCACGTAAGCCATAGTATATATGTTATTGTTTTACAATTTTCATTTTACCCCCTGAAAAAAATTAGGTCAAATCATTCTGAGAAAAGCAAAGGCGAAAACGAAAGTTAGGGCAATGGCGAAATCGAAGAAGACGAAGACGAGCAAGACGAAGACGAGTTAGTCAAAGAAGACGGCGCGGTCAATTCATAGAGATTCCAATGCCAAACGACATCATCTTGCTGCAACTTCCCCAATTTGTGTTATCCTTTTTCTTCTTCTAAAAACTAATATATACACGCGCACATTGTGTTTTATCCATTTATTATAATGGGTTAAATACCTTTTACCCCCTGCCAAATAAGCGAGATTTGGTTTTGTCCCCTTTAAAAAAAAAATTGTTGCGCAGACTTTACCAAATTGAATTTCCAACCATTTAAACCTTTTACCATGTTTTTACCTATAATACCAGGTTTTCATCCTACGTGTCTGTTACCAATGCCACGTAAGCCATAGTATATATGTTATTGTTTTACAATTTTCATTTTACCCCCTGAAAAAAATTAGGTCAAATCATTCTGAGAAAAGCAAAGGCGAAAACGAAAGTTAGGGCAATGGCGAAATCGAAGAAGACGAAGACGAGCAAGACGAAGACGAGTCAGTCAAAGAAGACGGCGCGGTCAAGCAAGACGACGCAGTCAAGCCAGAGTGAGAAGACGACTCAGTCAAGCCATTCAACCAAGAAAACCAATGTTGTGAACAGGGACGAACCTGTAGAAGAAGAAGTTATTGAAGATGGAAAGGTACGAATTTTAGGGTTTGTCATTATTTTAGGGTTTAACAAATTTTAGGTTTTGTCATTATTTTAGGGTTTAACAAATTTTTCATTTCCTTAAAAATTTTCAGAATATGCATTTAATCAGTGTTGTTTTCAATCATGGAGGGGAATTTGTGAGCATGGGTGACGGGGATATGATATACAGGGGAGGGGTAACGACACATGTAACTGACATTCACATTGACAACTTTACCATGATTTGCGTTAACAAGTTGTTGAATGAGTGGGGTTACAGTGAAGGCACATTTAGGGTATGAATAAAGGTTGTTGAAATTGATCCCAACTTTTTCCAAATTAAGAAAGATGATGACTGCTATGATGTAGCTGCATTTTCTTATGCCAATGAAGTAGAGCGTGTACTGTATGTAGAGCACGATGTAGTAGATGTCTCATTTTCAGTTGTTAGTCCTAGATGTGTTAATGAAATAGATGTTCAGGATCATAGTGATGAATAAGTAGTGGAAGGATTAGGAGATAGTGAAGGTTCTACTCAAAATGTTGTAAACCATGATGAAACTGCTGTAGAAACACAGGCAAGTGTAGTTATCCCTACTGATGCAACACAAGCAAGTGAAGTTATCCCTACTGATGCAACACAGGCAACAGAAGTTATCCCAACTGATCCAGCTCAGACTGACTATTTTGATGGAATTTCTGATGATATCATAACAAGCCTACCAGACATCACCACTGCACAGAATTACAAAGAGGCCAACAAGAAAAAGAAAGTAGTGAAAGAGCTCAAGCCAATGAGAAAGAGGTCAAGTGAAAGAATCAAGATAAATTGGTTTAAAAACCAAAACCATTTACAGGGCCAGGTTCCAATAGTGACCAACCAATGTCATTGACAGCTGAAGAGGAGGGTAGTGGATCAAAGAAATCAAACAAGAAAGCAAAGAAATATAATCCTGTCTCTTTATGTTTTGTCTCATGTTTTATGTAAACTTTATGACAATGTTATGTTTTGTGTAAGTTTATGGTGTTTTGAACAAGTGATCTTTGACTGATCTTTGAGTGGTGTAAGTTAATGTTATGTTTGAACAAGTTAATGGTGTTTTGTGTAAGTTATTGTTCTGACAGTATAAGACTTAATGTCTTGATTAATATGAACAACATTTTGTGCTCATTACCTGTTTACAATTTATTTTCTGGTGCACAATTGATTCATTACACCTTATAAACAAAACAATGAGGTAGTTTAATACATCTAAAGCCATAAATTGTAAACAAAATTTTCCATTAATTCATTTGAAGTTTACATAATTTTCCCATCACAAGACTACAACAACTTAAACCAAACATACTATAACAACTTAACACAAGCACACTACAACAATCTTATTATTATAGAACTCTACTGCCTAAATCTTGAACTTCAAAATCACTGCAAACAACATGAAGCCCATTTTCATCTGAAACATCTTCTTCTGCATTATGGTAACTTTCAACTTTGTTTTTTCAAGCTTTTTCACTGTTATTTCCAACTTCACCAATGCAACATTACATTTCTTGCATTCACGATTTTCACTCTTTGAACTTTCACCCATGGCTGTGGCAAATTCATCGTCCCATAAAAACAAGTCACAAGAATTAAGACCCTGCAAACATCAACAAAAATTGGCATAAAACACATATATATATGTTGAGTCAAATTAACCCAGCCAAATATATAAATCATACGACATATTACCCCAGCCAAACGACACTTCCAAAACTTCCGGTTTCTATTTTGCATTGTATTTGCTACCCACATCTTCATTGGCAAACGACAACCACACTGGGGAACACTCGTAATCTCATGCGAGTTGCTGCTTCCATTGCTGTAGCTTTGTTCCATGCCTATTAGTGATGATGACGACGAAGAAGATGATGAAGAACAACACTGCGCAACCGTTGATGATGGACACGATTTGCCAAACCCTAGTGTTCACAGTTTTTGATTTGGGGATTTTATGGTCCGTGAGGAAGAAGGAGGGAAAAAGATGATGATGACCCAACGTGGCAATTGGTTTAAAAAAAATGGCACTGGTAACAGACACGTAGGATGGAAACCTGGTATTCTAGGTAAAAACATGGTACAAGGTTTAAATGGTTGGAAACTCAATTTGGTAAGGTCTGCGCAACAAATTTTTTTTTAAAGGGGGCAAAATCAAATCTCGCTTGTTTGGCAGGGGGTAAAAGGTATTTAACCCTATTATAATATAATAAGGAATAATACAAAAAAAATATAATACAAAGAAAAAGAAATTTATTTACTGTTATCGGAAAACAATAAAACTAAAGAAGAATGAAGGGTTAAAATTTCTATCAAATCAAACTAGTCATTAGGAATTTATAACAATATTTTCAAACAACAATTACTTTTTCTATAAATATGTTTAATCTCACACCTCAACTGTGTTTGATCTATGAGAATGAAATAACATTTTAAGATATGATCATGTTAACTACAAACTAGTCATTGTCATTCTTTAACCTTGGACTAGTCTCTGAGCTCAGCCGAATCAACAATAGATGGATTATGGTAGTAAAAAAATCATTAACATAAACTCTCATTGAATCTATAATGAGACTCCCACAAGTTTAAATTTTTATATTATTGAAGTTGGACTTATCTGATATTGAACTTAAACAATTAATAGGAGGAAGCTTCAATTTCACATTTATTTTATGAATTTTTTAGCATGACATGATAGGCTAGATGAAGCAATAAAGGATGATCAACAAATTACAGATATCTCTAAAGACTACTAAAAAAATTCTTAAGATTAAAGTAGCTTCTAGATGTCAAAAAGTACATGTGTGTATTTTCCCTTTAAGGACAGAGAGACTTAGGAGACCTTATTAAATTTATAATAGGATATGATGGTGAGGGCTTGCCTACAACGGTGAGAAACCTTGTACGGTGGTATTTTGAGGTGATTTAAGAGATATATTCACGTGAGGTGAGAGGCTCTGTTGATTATCGGTGATGCTTGATGGCAAGCGTGTGATTACCGACAGTTATGTATTAAGACTATAGTGAGCTCATTAGGGTGTAGAGAATAGGTATCACTTGGGATGTGTCTTTCCTCATACGAGGGAGGTGTATTTATAGAGTCTTTAGTGGGCCTGGTTGCAGACTTAATGGGCGGTAAAGCCCTAACTCCATGACCAGGAAAGCGGTCAAAGGAAGACTTATTTTTTCTAGAATCATGGAGGAAATGGTTTCCTCTCCTGACTGACCCTCTTTAGTTAGTCATTATGGGCCAACGATATCACCCACGTTTATCAAGCAATTTGGACATTGGGAGCCTAATCAGAAGGGTTGTATTGTCGCACCTGAGTGACCTCTCGGCCCTTTTTGGGCAGATTCATGGAGCATTTCAGGCGACTGAGGCTTCGTTAGATGACCCTCCCCTCCGTTGGCCTTCCTTGCCTTTACGTAAGATGTCCTCTCTTAGGACCTAATAAAAATATAACATTACATAGCCCCTCAAACACGAAGGTTTTGTAAATGAAGTGGTTTAGTAAGGGTGCTTATATTCTTAAGGCTTTCTTGTACGGCCCCATCAGATGAGACTTTATATTCAAGTTCCTTAGGCGAAACTTTATAGTCGAGTACCTTAGGAGATACTTTATATTTAAGTCTCTTAGGCGTGACTTTATAGTTGAGTCTCTTAGATGAGACTTTATATTGGATTCTGCATGTGGAAACTCCAAGTTCCTCAGGAGTGGCATTGAGATGAACCTGTTTGAAGAGACTTTCAGTCCCTCAGGCGAGATTATATATTGAGTATGGTTGATGAGACTCAAAGTCTCTCAGGCGAGGCATTAGGATTATCCTATTTGTTGGGATTCTCAGTCCCTTAGGCGAGATTATATATTAAGCCTAGTTGATGAGACTCTAAGTCTCTTAGGCGAGGCATTAAGATGAGTCTGTTTGTTGGGACTTTTAGTCCCTTGGTAGAGATTATATATTGAGCTTGGCTGAAGAGACTCTGAGTATCTCAAGTGAGGCGTTGGACCTCTCGAGCGAGACTTCTATCAAGCCTTCAAAAAATAATTTTTGTTATCAAGTCTCTTAGGTTGGATATCGGTCGTGCCTCTTAGGCGTGATTTCTGATTCTGCTTCTGGTCAAGGAAACACTAAATCCCTCATGAGAGAGCTTTGTTAGCCTAGAGAGTCTAAATCCCTCAGGCGTAGTTATATGTAGCATGAGTGATGAGACTATAAGTCTTTTACGTGAGGTGTTTAGCCTCTCAGGAAAAACTTATATCAAGCCCTCAGACAAGACTTTATGTGAAGTCTCTTGGGGTAGACTTCGGCCGCACCTTTCAGGTGATACTTTTAGGCTGGAGCCCCTTTGAGCAATTCCTTCAAGCATTGATTGGGGCGAGTTCATTTCTTTGTATCATGCACGCTATTCATAGCATTCATTGTTGAGTAGCCTATTTAAGGCGTCAATGGTTCTTTAATGATGTATTCGCCTCATAGGGCGGCAAGAATCCTTCAATTGAGGTCCAACATTTTTATTTTTCTTGTAGGGCGGCAAGGATCCTCAGGTGGAAATCCAACATTTGTATTCACCTCGTAGGGCAGCAAGAATCTTCCAGTAGAAGTACAATATTTACTTTCCCCTTGTAGGGCAGCAAAAATCTTCTAGTGAAAGTCCAACACTTCTATTTGCCTCGTAGGGCGGAAAAAATCTTCCTATAGAAGTTCAACATATATATTTGTCTCGTAAGGCGGCAAGGATCTTATGGTGGAAGTCCAACATTTATAGTTTTCTCGTAGGACGACAAATATCTTCTAGTGGAAGTCTAACATCTATATTTTCCTCATAAGAAGACAAGGATCTTATGGTCGAAGTCTAGCATTTGCATTCGCCTTGTCTAGCATTTAATCGTCTCATTAGGCGACAAGGATCCCGCTTAAGGATCCAACAACTTGATTGCCTCATTGGGCGGAAAAGATCCCCTTAAGGCTATGTTTGGGAGTTTGGAGGTGGAAGGGAGGGGATGGCTTTGAAAAAAGAGAAGGATTGAGTGGAAAGAATTGAAGGATTTTAATTGGGAGGATTTGCTTTTATTCATAATACTAAAAAACCCCTAATTTGGGGAAACTCAAAATTTGTATTGAATGAGGGTTTTGGAGGACTTACATAAATTTTCCAAATATCTTTTATATTGTTATAGTATTCTAAAAATTAAAAATATAGTAATAATAAACACTTTTATATTGTTCTATACAAAATCATTTTTTTTAAAGTCAAATATTATTCTATATTTTTTTAAAAAATATTTTCGGAAGCCTTTCCCTCCCCTCCAAATTCCCAAGCATAGGCTAAGGATCCAACAATTGATTGCCTGATTGGATGACTAGGATCCCACTTAAGAATCCCGTAATTGATCGCCACATTGGGCTGCAATCTTCTCGTGCGTTCTCGAGTTTCCCACAAATAAATGTGTATCTAAAGATATAGATTTTAACATAATGAAAAGTGAGGTGCCTCATTAAAAACCATGCCCCTTATAAGAGCGCCAAAAGGGAAAAGAGTGCACCCCATAAAGCCACTTGTTAGTTTCAATGGACAGATATACAATACTCGCCTATAAAAATGAAACAATCAAACAACATTAAAGAAAAGCAAATAATAGCTATGCTAACGGATTTAGGGAGTATTCCTCCTGAATCTTTAGGCTTTCGTTTCCTTATAGGTTGGAGATGAGGTTTCCTCGCCTTTGTGGAATTCCTTTGGTGGCATTATTCATGAGCTTAATTTTCTGGCTTTCACGCCTTGAGTGCGGATCCTCTTCAACCTGAGGCTTTCTGCATAACATTTTTTGGCCATCTCTTGATCTTTTTGGCTATAAAAATGAAACAATCAAACAACATTAAAGAAAAGCAAATAATAGCTATGCTAACGGATTTAGGGAGTATTCCTCCTGAATCTTTAGCCTTTCGTTTCCTTATAGGTTGGAGATGAGGTTTCCTCGCCTTTGTGGAATTCCTTTGGTGGCATTATTCATGAGCTTAATTTTCTGGCTTTCACGCCTTGAGTGCGGATCCTCTTCAACCTGAGGCTTTCTGCATAACATTTTTTGGCCATCTCTTGATCTTTTTGGGTAACGCTCACTCACCCAATTGACAACGGGTACTTCATGCACAAATACAGAGAAGACAAGGCGACGACCAGTCGGTTAAAGGCTGGTTTCACTATAATCATATTATATGAAGAGGGGCATCGATAACTAAATAGTTAACCTTTATTTACTTAGCTTGATCTTCTTATCTAAAGGTTGTCATCAAAGTGATATATCATTTTACCTATACTCTCCTAAGAATTCCACCAGTGATCCTCTAAATGGTTTTAGGTCTCCTGAATGGAGGCGAATTCTTTCAAATGCCCCCCCAGTATAGTATGTCTGCAAAGCTCTCTTAGTCGACGAGAACTATTTTAATCTCGTAGTATTTTCATTATACAACAATGACCATGGAGTCATCGTTATGAGGGTGAATGCTAGCGGCATCTTTTTCTGAGAAAGTGCTTATGGCCTCCAGTGCTTGGAGCTTACTTTCAATCTTGACTTTAGGAAGGTCTTCTACGCTTAGGATCTGGAGAGCGCACCTTTCCATGTGACGTGCGGATTTGTTGTCCCCACCCTGATGTAGTTCTTTGGCTTAATTGGGTATGGGACTCCCAACATTGTCTCGCCTATGCAAGCCAGATTGTCCGTCGAACGGGAAAAGTCGCCTTTCACGTATTTCTTGAGGTTCCCTTCATGTATTAGTTTCTTGATTTCCTTTTTGAGCTGATATCAATACTTAGTGTGATGCCCTTTCACTTTGTGGAACTTGCACCGTCTTCATGGTTCTGAATCCGTTATTCCCGCCTTAAAATCAGGTAGTGTAGGAATATTGTACAGGTGGAGTACCTGGCACCAGATTTACTCGCGGAGAGTGCTTAAAGGTGTGAAGTTCTACCCCACCTTTACTATCCATTTGAACGCTGACTTATCCTTTATGGGAGAGGTATAGTTGCTCTTCCTCTAATGGTTTAAGCTTTTGGCACTAGGAACACACTCCTTTATGTCGCGTGCCTTTTTTCGGTGTTGATTTCCTCACTCTTTATGTAGCGCTCAACTCTGGGGACAACCTATGCCAACAACAACACTAGTTTTCAGGCGAGGGATTCATTTAAATGTCACTCCTTAAGTCCATTTTAGAATGCCCCCACAAACATTTTTTGGTTTGGTGGAATGAACTTGATGGTAGCCTCGTTAAAGCGGGTGAGATAGTCCCCCACTGACTCTGATGGAACATAATGTATATTAAACAAACTGGTGATGGACATTTTCCTATGGCGACTGATAGCAAACTGGTGTACCAGTTTCTTTACTAGTTCTCGGTAACTGTTGATAGAAGCACGAGGCAAACCCATATATACCATCTGAGGGTGGATTTTTTGATATTGCAAGAAAGCAGCCTGCACTTTAGAGAGTCGGGAGCTCCTATGATGGATATTAGTGTATTGATAAAGGCAATGTGCTCGTAGGGGTCGATCTGCCCATCAAACTTGGCCAAGGAAGGAGGTTTGAAAGCTTAAGGCACAAATGCCCCCATATCTCTTCTAAAAGTGGTTATGGATGCAACAATTCCATTTCTTCTACGAGTTTGGGATCTTATTTCCGTTGTCTGATGTTGTTAACGTCCAACGTCTAATTATGGCGGTGTAGTTCTTCCATGGTGACATGCATCTCTGCCAAGGAGATAACATCATTGTACCCTTGGTGCCTTCTGGCGTAGGTGATTTAGCTCTCTAATTAACCATAGCTGAAAGCGGCTAAATGTTGGAGTCAATGGTAACATTGGGATGAGTGATGATGATGAAAGAAGGTGTGATCCAGGTTAATTTTATTGGAGCCCTACAGTGGGTTCCATTGTACTGGTCAAAGAGTACGAGTGTGCATGTTCCCCCTGCAAGAGCCGGAAGACTCAGAGGCCTTAGTAGGTTTATAACAGAATATGGTGGTGAGGGCTTGCCCACGAAGGTGGAAAATTATGTATGATAGTGTTTTAAGGTGATTTAAGAAACCTACTCATGTGAGCTGAGAGACTCTGTTGATGACCGATGATGCTTGGTGGCAAGCGTATAATTATCGACGATCATGTATTAAGAATATAGTGAGCATTGTACTCTTTAGGATGTAGATAATGTGTATCACTTGGGGTCTATCTTTCCTCCTACAAGGAAGGTGTATTTATAGAGGCCTTTGTGGGTCTGAGTTGCATAGTTAGTGGGCAGTTATGCCCTAACTCTATGACTAGGAAAGTGGTCAAAGGAAGACTCATTCTTCCTAAAATCATGGAGGAATGATTTTCTCTCTTGACTGACTATGTTTAGTTAGTCATTGTAGGCCCACGTCATCATCCATGTTTAATGGGTGATTTGGACAATGGAAGTCCAATCGAGCATATTATATTGTCGAACCTGAGCGACCTCTTGGTCCATTTTAGACGGTTTCATGGACTATTTCTGACGGCCAGAGCTCCGTCGAATGAGCCGCCCCTCCATTGTGTTACTCGCCTTTACGTAATATATTTCCTCTCGAGACCCAATAAAAATATAATACAAGAGAAGAGCGCTTATGAGAAAACCATCCAATTTCTATCTTACCATAGTCCATAACTAATTCGTCATTAAAAAATATAGTGAGTTAGTTTCATTCATAGTATTGATGGAGGACAATTGAGATTAAAATTCACATTTTTGATTACTGAAAACTACATAAATACTAAAATTATCATCATTCATAATAATAAACTTACTCCATAAATCTTGAACTATGTCACAATCTCTAAAAAGTAAAAACATGTATAAAGGACTTAGAAGTTTCCATACAACACTGCAATTGTTTGAATCTAGAAATGTTTCCTTTCACCATTTGTTATAAATATTTTTTTTCTCTAATTTATTTATTGGGAGTCTAATAATCAGGTAATAAAATTCATTTTCCTATTTAATATAACTTAAGCTTATAGATATAATATTTATGATAACACAATCATATTTGTTTCTTATAAATCAAATATATATTTATGATAATACAATAATATCATTTTTGCCATCATACAATATTTATAATATTTATGTATTGTGTATAAGATCATAAAATTTCAATACAATTTTATTCATAAAATTTCCATGAGTTTAACAATTATATATTCATACAATTAATTTTATACTAATTAATTATACAATTCATTAAAACACAACAAAAATTTTATGAATATTTATCATTGTTTTTCATGAATATAAATATACATTTTTGTGGCAATGTAGTCATAAAGTGTAATGAACTTTTCAAATAATTATTTCAAAATGGTTATTAAAGTTTCAAAATATATTTATTATTGTACCTAAAAAATGTATTTATCTCAAAAGAATGTATTAAATTTTTAACTTATACACCTCATTATTAGATCTATAAATATATAAAATGTAAATATATTAAATATTATTTTAAATGATATTTGAAAAACCGGATTGTATATATTTTTCAAATCATTAAATTTGTTAACAACAACATTACATTGTTTTATTAAAAATTGTTCACCAATGTGAATTCTTAAGCAAGCTACATATTTGCAATTGAATTTTATGATTAATACATGTGTAAACTATTTTACAAAATCAATTCATATAAATTAATAACATAAATATGTTTAAAATTCCTTTGAAGTTAGATTATTTTTACTTTTCTTTCTTCTAAAAAATTTCATTAAATAATGTCCATCTGATTATTTTACAGAACTAATTCATATAAATTAATGGGATAAATATGTCTAAAATTCCCTTAAAGTTAAAAAAAAATTAACAAAATTTTTAAATATACTTAATCCTAAATTAAATTTATCTTTTAATTTAGATATTATTTGATGTACACCGTTTTCTAATATTTTGACATACTAAAAGTACATGTATATTTTTTATATAAAAATGTGTATAAAATTATATATATATATATATATATATATATATATATATATATATATATATATATATATATATATATATATATATATATATATATATATATATATATATATATATTATTTATTTCAATAAATCTGCACCTTTATTCTTGAAAATGAATGAAATAAAATTATAAACAAAAAATATCTCTTATGTAAAAAAATTATTGCTATAATATGTGTAATGTTTTAAAATTTGTAAGATATATACATTTGTTTTTATTGAGTTAAAAATAAAATAAATTATAATTGATAATTTTTTTTTGAAAAATAAATAAATTTAATTGTTGATTTAAGTTTGTTAATAAATTTAATTGTTGATTTAAGTTTGTTGGTGGTGACTTGTTCTTTTGCTTTAGAAGCAACATAAATTTTCCACACAATTCTATTATTTTTATTTTTTTTGAAAAATAAGATTTTGATAGACACAATGATGATAGATAGACTATTTGCAAAAACATGTAATATTCATTCTGTTAAATATATACCATCATCCAATTGTTGAAGAGTTTGCCATTTTTCTCATTAAGCATAAAAAGACAAAGTAAATAATAAATTAAAATATTTTTTACAAATAAATAAAACAATAACTTACAAAAAGAAAAAGTGATGGAAATATTATTGTTAAACATCATTCAAATATTATTTATTATTTTTATATTTATCTGCATTATTGAATGCGCATATCTAATATACACAAAAGAGACAAAATAAAGAAAAGAAAAATTAAACAAAAATAATAAATAATAAAATAAATAGAGATTAAATAGATATTTATCAACTATACTAAAAACTTCCTCAATCAATGCTTTTAGTGTGTTTGTATGTGAGTGATTTAACCTTAATATTTTGTGAATATATTTATAAGTTTTCGGACTTTCTCCTTTCACATTCTGAAGATCCTTGAGTTTTTTTTGACGAGATTTAAAATGTTTCCGTGATCATAAAACCTAACTCTTCACTTGAGAGTCGTTGGACTACAGTTTTGACTTTAAACATATGTCTAGCTTGAGCTAACTTTGGCAGTTGCTTGACTTCATGTGTTGTCATCATCAAAACTAAGCAGCTACGGGTTGATTTGCATCCTTACTATCCAAAAGCTTTACCATCTTAAATCACTTAACAGTAATTTGTTTTGTCTATATTTATTAAAATGCTTTGCTTGAACATAGATTGCCGACAAGTTTCATGATCAATGTTGATCGTGACTTTGGAGAGGCAGTAGCCATGATGATGAGAAGAAGATCCACACTTAAATCACTTAAGGGTAATTTGTTTTGTCTAAATTTATTAAAATGTTTTGCTTCAACATAGATTGCCGACAAGTTTCATGATCAATGTTGATCGTGACTTTTGAGAGGTAGTAGCCATGATGATGAGAAGAAGATTCACAAAGTAGATCCAAAAAAGACTCGAAATTGAATTGAATTAGTTGAGATATTCACGATTTAAAATTGGTTGGAATAACCCACTCTTAACAAAGGAGAGAATTCGAAAAGAATCTCAATCTTAATTTCTAATATAAACTTTTAAAATACAAATAACAAAATTCTAATTAAAGTAAAGAGAGAGAATTGGGATGGAATCTCCATCCTTATTTCTAATATAAAACTTTGAAATACAAATAACAAAATTCTAGTTAAAGGAAAGAGAATCAGGAGAGAACCTAGTTTTGGAATTTAAAAAAAAAAATGGTGAAGGGTTGATTTAAATTTTTTTAAGTATGGGAGAAAAAATTGCCCATGCATTTTCAACTCCATGTGAAAAGTTTATGTCATTTATCCTTGTAAATTGGGATTGTGGGGTTGTCAAGTTGATGGGATTGTGGGGTTGTCGAGTTGATCCTTCCATTTGGGAGAGATAAAACCCAACTGAAAGATTAATGTGACTAATTTATAAAATTAGCTTATTAAAATGATCATTATTATACAATATTATAAATAAATATTGTTTTTTAAAATTTATATCATAAATAATAAATAATAGAATTTAATTGATATATGCATTAATCATAACCGTCCGATTCTATATTCGTTTAACTTTTAATGTGATCACATACAAAGTATCCCTTTCAGATGAGTTTCAACTCCTTCGCCTATACCCAACTTATATTTTATGAAGTCTCTCTTTTTTAGCGCAGAAGGAAACTTGCATACTATATTTTCTAACAAAAAGGATGCATTATAATGAGTTTAGGTTGAAGTTTGGGAAGTAAGCAACATACACCTCTCAGAACAAGCATATAAATATACATACTCGAAACAATATAATCAATCTTTTCTTGCATTGCCTTGATTCTGACATTTTAGATAGTATGAACTTTGTTTAGTAGAACAAAAACATCCCACTCAACATTTTTTTTTCATTGCATCAAGTTGTTGTAGACTAATTGCATGAAGAGATTACAATTCTGCAACTAATATTTCCTCATCAGCTCCAGATTTGGAAAGGGTTCCTTGAGTCCATTTCTTCAACATTTCTAAAGAAGCCTTGGGCTGGTCCATTGGAACCATGTGACCCGCATCATGAACCTGTTTTTTGTTACACAATACCAAACTAAGTCAGGATTTACCAACCAATGCAGAAATTCGGTAGTAAATGAAGTAGACACAGTCTGGATTACATCTAAATGACAATAACTTCACAATTAAAATAAGCTCGTACTATTCCTAACTTATGAAGAAGTTCTTATAATCACGGTTAAAGTGATTATTAAAAAGTTAAGCAAAAGATACCTTTAGGAAACTTAAAGTTCCATGGTTCTTCAACACTCCGGCTTCTGAATCATCAACTATGAAAGGAACTTCAGGTGAGGCAACAAATTCTTTCTGGCCAGACCATTCCATGGCATGAACCCATCTTGAATTACCTATTTATTGAATTCATCAATACACCTTAAAGGTCCAAAGTAAGAAATGTTATACTTCAATGCCAAGCATAAATACATACCAAGCCAGTTGCAGATAAGATCATATTCCCCTGCATAAACAAGCAAATTGATTCCATCTTCAAGGAGGGCAGGAATACCAACTTCAAGATTTCGCATCCAATCCACAAGCATAGCCTGATAAACTGAAGAGCTACAAGACACAAATTCAATATCTCCAACCCCTAGTGCATCCCGAACAGATCCTTGGTTCAGGAACTTTTCCAAGTTCGAAAAATCATAGCAAAGACTCCCGTCACACTTCTTTCTGATGTCGTAGTACTGCAGCACAAGTATAAAATTGCTGGTCAAAATTGTGAATTTGAATATGCCCACATCCTTTGCAATCTCCATTAAATGTCAATATGTGAATTTCTTCTAACTAAGAAGCAGAATAAAAAGCTTTTTTGACATTTGCTATAAATTTATCATTTAAAATTTCCACCACTAAGAAATTTCAAAGGAAGAGTGGCAGAGTTGGTTAGGCAAATGGCTAATTATCTGCATGCCTATCTGACCATTCATATTTTGGGAAAGAGTTTCACATGTTTAACCATGTTCCACACAACCTGATAAACCAGTTAATTCAACCTCATATGGAGTGTGGTGATTTGTTTTCCAAGAAAACTTATTTTGGGAAGCAAAGCAAAACGAAACCGATAAGAGCAGTTTGTTTAGGAGAGTCAAAATCCTCCCCTTTCTTCACTTCTCACTCAACAACAATAAGCTTTTTAAGAAAAGTGGCTCTTTAACATGGTATCAAAATTTCTGTGAAGTCTTGAGCATGCTTCGGTTTGTGTCAAAATTGATCTGTTGCTTGGCTCTCACCTATCAACTTAACCTTTGAGGTTCGTACGCACACGGTAAACTTAACAACATAAAGTACTACTGACATGTAAACCACACATATGATGAAACAAATCAGTTACCCACATTGATATTTCCAGCATGTGACATGATGGAATTGAATATAGTATTACAAACGAAATATGAAGCTGTGCATGCGATTTTTCCATCTGTGCCTGAAAGAATTAAAACAAGTATTAGGCAGAAACAAAACAAAAGCTAATTAATTTATTACGAAAAGGTAAATGAAACAACATCATGTGTAAGTTACCGCATAGTTTGATTGCCAATTCGCAGGCTGGAACCAACACTTTGTTGATGCGGTCATAGTCAGGCTGTTCAATTATGCCCATGTCAAGTGCATAATCTGCATAAGCTTTATACTGAATTGCGGGATCAGTGAGCCCATTACCAATGGCAAATCCCTGTTCAACAATTTCAAATAAGATAAACAAATTTCCAAGCCCTTCAATATATAAGGAATAGTGTACTACATAACAGACCTTCAAGTTTATATGAATTCCTTCTTTAGCTTTGTTTCCCTTGTGGACACGAGCAGCAAAAGCCGGAATATAATGCCCAGCATATGATTCACCAGTAATAAAAAAGTCATTTGTAGCATACTCGGGATGTTCAGCAAAAAACGCCTGTAGAGAAAAGAGAAAACATGTTAAATCAAAATATCACAGCATCGCAGGTGAAGCCTGTGAGGCGTTGTGATCAAATATAGCAATAAGTGAGAAACATGTTATTAAGCAAGTTCGCAAATATGATTATTGTTCCAGAAACAATAAATCTAACTCCAGATATTAATGAACACTTGACTGATATAATATAACACAGAAAAAGACAAGTACCTGTAAAAAGTCATATAGATCATTGCTGACACCGTCTTCATCGTGACGAATATCGCGCTTATCGGTGGAGTAACTAAACCCAGTTCCAGTTGGTTGGTCAACATAAAGGAGGTTAGATACCTACCAAGGTTAACAATCAATTTGTTTAGTCCAATAAATACTAATCACAAGAAAACAAGACCCTGCGAAAAACAGTTGAATTGAATGACAAAAGCACGAACACCAGAAACACGACACAGATAATAATTTGAAGAAAAAAAATGAATAAATTAAACGTACAAGTGTTTGAATAAATGAAAGCAATATACCTTGTCCCAACCATACTCATTCCAGGAGAGGGACATGTTATCAGCAATTTTGAAAGGGCCATTTTCATAAAACACAGCCAATTCACTGCTACAACCAGGTCCTCCAGTCAACCAAATGACAACAGGATCCTTCTTGTTGTTCCTGGATTCAAAGAAAAGGTAGAACATCCTGCATCATAAACACCAAAAATAAAATAATTATTAAATATCATATTTAAATAATATATCATACAAACACATTATTTTTTGCAACATTCATATTTCACTAAACAACACATAAAATGATTAAATTAATAAATCCAATGAAAAGAAAACAATATCAACATTTGTTATTTTATGCAACTAATTAAATAAACAAAAGTAAGACAGTTGCAAAAGAAACATGCAACTTACTTTGCGGCATGAGAGTGTTGAATGGGGTAATATCCAGCGCGATGAGCCAAGTCGTCGATGGAAACATCTCCGTCTTGGCCGGAGAAGTTTGGGAATCTGAGCGGCTTCTCGACGATCTTGTTATCGGTGGATCTTAGATTAGGATTATCGAGGATGTTGATGTCGTGAGGAGGGAAGAGGTTGAGGTTTCTGATAAAGTGTTCTGCTATCTCGTTGTTGAAAGAGGCGGAGGATGGTGGTGAGGACCACAGGAATAGGAGGATCAGAAATGAGTACCGGAACGTAGTCGTCATCGTCGTCATTGTGAAGTGTGCCAATGTTTGAGAGCGTTGGTTTGCGTGAAAAAGGAAATGGAATGGGAGAGTGGGTGGTGTTGTTTGCTTAAGATCCAAGTTTTTTTACGACACGTGGAACTAACTAGGAGAACTAAAATACTAACTGTTAGTTAGTAATTTAACTTGGACACTTATGTCATAATTGAAATTTATTTCTTATATTACTATTTGTTTATGTTCATTCAATAAATCATCTCAATATAATTAGGGGTGAGCAAAAATCGAAAAACAGATCCAACATAAAAAAAAAAAAATTGAAAATGGGTGGTTCCAAACGGCCCAACGATTGAATCACGTGATTTTCTATAGTTTTAAATAGGTGGGGCGGAAAAATATATCCAAAATAAGAGATAAAAAGTTTTTTCCTAGGGTTCTGCTAGGGTTTAGTTTTTTCTTCTCTTATGAGAAGTCTCGATTCTGTCCTGGTTCTTGCGGTCTGATACAGAGGGTTACTTGAAAGTTATGGCAATACAAGGTTTGGAGAATCTATCTATCAATGAGGAAAGGGTAGAGGATGGCTTCTGGTTTGATTTGGATGAAGATGAAGATGAAAACGGAGATTTACAACGGTGCCTAGTGGGAAGATTTATGTGTGATAGAGCAATACACTTTCAGTCGATGAAGAAACGTATAGCAGACATATTAAGGCCTATGAAGGGTGTTAACATTAAGGAAGCTAAAAATGGTCTCTTCCTCTTTCAATTCTCTCACAATCTAGATATGCAATCGGTTATAAAAGGAGGGTCTTGGACATTCGATTCCCATCTCTTGATCTTAGAGAAGGTACAATTAGGTATACAGATTGAGAACATCCCACTAAATCATGTTGAATTTTGGGTACAACTTCACGGCTTACCGGCAGGGATGATGATAGAGAAGGTAGGGCGTACTATGGGGAATTTCATCGGAGTTGTTGTGGAATACGATAAAAATAACAACACAAGTTTCTGATGTGAGTATATGCGATTAAGTGTGAAAATAGATACGAGACAACCATTGAAGAAGCTAACGCGTGTTAAGAGCAATGGCGGGGATTGGTGTGTGGTGAAATTTAAATACAAAAAGTTAAGCTTGTTCTGCTTCATCTGTGGTAAATTAGGACACACTGAGAATAAATGTGAGGTTCGATTTGAAATGGTGGAGGATACAGGAAGTAGGGATTGATCTAATGAAATCAGAGCTGAGACCCGTAAATACGGAGGCAATACATCTTCGAAGTGGTTTAATTCTGACATATCGAGTTTAGCTGGTGTGGACGGGAGTGATCTGGTGATGGAGGAAGGATTATCGCAGAAACATTCGGAGGAAACACAGGCGAAAGGAGGTGTGGAGGATTCCAGTCTGAAGCCGAATCCTATTACTGTCACAATTGCTAATCAATAAGGGATTAATGCAACTCTCGATTTCAGAAAAGATGCAATCAGTCCGCGTGATACCTCTAATGCCGCGGATTCTGATTCTGTTATCATGGAACAAGTCAATAATCAGGCGCAGCTATTCCAAATTACACCGACAAAAATCAACACTCTTGTTGTTTCTAATGCACACTCAGCAACCCCTCAATTTACTATGAATTCCACAGTAAATGGTTCAAAATTCTCGCATTTCACAGTTGCGGATTTTAACTTTTCACAGTCTAACTTAGCTGCCCAACTGCTTGGTAAACAGAAGAATCATATGATGCAGGGGGAAACTGCCAAGGCAGACTGTCATTTTCGATGCTGCCCAAAATTCACAGTCGGTTGAAAGCTTTATCTCACAATCCACCTTGATTGAAGAAAATTGCAGTGCCAACCCAGTAGTAGTCAATCGAGTAACCTTCAATCCAAAACTGAACAAATAGAAAATCAAGGGGAGTCAACACAAGGCATCAGTTTCACAAGTCATCAGTGTTGTTTAACACGTTAATCGCAGTAGCAACTTTATCAGTAGAAATCCTGAACAATCAGTTCCCACGGAAGGTTACGTCATCAAAAAGGAGGGGCAGTCGCACAAAAACACTCAGTTAGATAAGAAGCGTAGAAAAGTGAACGACTTGGAGAATGCAGAAGAGGCTACAATTGCAATTCAACATTTTTTATCGGCAGGTCCTGGCAGCCAGGACTGTCGGGACTCGTGAAAATTCTTAGTTGGAATTGTTGGGGATTAAGCAGCCCGCGTGCGATTCTTAATTAGAAGAAGTTAGCTCAGAAACACCATCCAGATATCATATTTTTGTTGTAAACTTTAGCGAAAGCTAGGAAATTGGAGACTGTTCGTCTTCTTTTAAAGTTCGAAGGTTATTCCCTATGTCAAAATAGTGATCAATGATGAGGATAATGACAGGCTATTGGATGATTTTACGAAAGCCAATTTTCATTTGGCTCTCTTGGATATGCACCCGGACAAGTCGGCCGACCCGGACGGATTTAACCCTGCTATTTATTGGAATTTCTGGGATTTGTGTGGTGATGATATTTTTGGGGCAGGAAAGGGGTGGTTAAATCAAGGTTTTTTCCAGACATCGATCAATGCTACAAATATTTGCTTGATTCCTAAATGCTCTCCGCCTAATAATATGAAAGATCTCCGGCCTATTGCTTTGTGTAATGTTATTTATAAAGTGGTGTCTAAAGTACTTTCTAATCGCTTGAAGACGGTGTTGGAGAAGTGTGTTTCAGAGGAACAATCGACATATGTGGAGGTCGATCTATTCTGAACAACACCATGATTTCTAGTGAAATTATTCATGCCCTTAAAAGAAAAACAAAGGGTAACAAGGCGCATTTGGCTCTTAAGATTGATATCGGCAAAGCTTATGATAGAGTGGATTGGGGATTATTGAAATAATCATTAAAAAAGATGGATTTTGCGGACAGATGGATTCATTGGATGATGATATGTGTTAGCTCGGTGCATTATAATGTTCTTGTTAACTCTGAGAGTGTTAGACCTATTGAACCAGGAAGAGGATTGAGGCAAGGAGATCCATTGTCTCCATATCTCTTTATTCTAATAGTAGAAGGCCTATCGACCCTTATAAAGGGTGCATTGGAGAAAGGAGATATTCACGGGACCCAGATTTACATAGGGGCACCAAGTGTGTCCAACCTACTTTTTGTTGAAGATTGTTTTCTATTTTGCAGGGCCAATTTATCTGAAGTTAGATCACTCATGGGTTTACTCAAAACCTATGTTGGCGCGTCATGCCCGGAAATTAATTTTTCGAAATCCGAAGTGTTCTTCAGCAATAACTTGTCGCTGCCGTCAAAGGAGGATCTTGCTAACATAATGGGAGTACGTCACGTTATGGGGACTGGAACTTATCCAGGCTTACCTTCCATGATAGGGGGGAGTAAAAAGGAAATTTTCTCTTTTATCAAGGATCGAATTTGGAAAAGAATCAACTCGTGGAGAAGTTGTTCTTTATCTAAAGCTGGTAAGGAGGTTATGATCAAATTTGTGCTTCAATCCATCATGTATTACATTATGAGTGTTTATGTTCTCCCGGATGTGGTGATCAATGACATTGAGAAGATGTTAAACTCTATTTGGTGGGGAGGGGGAAGTAACAATAAAGGTATAAGATGAATGTCATGGAATAGACTCACGGTTTTGAAGAAGGAAGGAGGGTTAGGATTTCATGATTTTAAAGCGTTCAACATGGCGATGGTAGCTAAGAAAGGATGGTTTATCATGACTCAACCTCAAGACTTAGTATCTCTCATCTTTGAAGTAAGGTACTTTCCTAGAACCTCTTTCTTTGATGCTAAGCTGGGATTTAATTCTAGCTATGTGTGGAGAAGCATGTGGAAAGCTAGAGAAGTTCTAACGCTCGGCTGCAGGTGGAGTATTGGGGACGGTATTAAAATCAAGGTGATGGAAGAACCTTGGCTTAGAGGGAAAAGAGATGGATGTTTGAGTGGACCTCAGAAGAAAGGTGCGTATGACAATACTGTTAGTAATCTCATGATTAATAATGTAAGACAGTGGAACTTGAGAGTCTTAGTGGATATGTTTGATTATGTTATAGTGGAAATTCTTCAAGTGCCACTAGTATTGGAGGTTAAGTAGGACAGATTGTTATGGAAGGAGGAACAAAATGGTTGCTACAGTATGCGATTGGGATACATGGTGTGGAGGAATACGAAGAACATCCCTTCTCATCTATCTATCGACAAAAATCGGAACATCATCTGGAATATTAAAGCACCTGCTAGAGTAAAGCATATTTTGTGGAGAATCTATCAGGATTGTTTTCCTACCCATATGTGGCTTAGGCAACATCATGTCCAGTGTACGGGATCCTGTCCATTTTCCGGTAATAACGATGAAGATGTTTGGCATGTTTTCTTTAGATGCCCGGACACATACACTTGTTGGACTTCTGCAGGTTTGAGCGATATTATTGATCATAGAACTCATTCTTTTCATGATGTAAAATCGTTCATCCTTGATATTTGCAGCAAGGAAGATAGGAATATTGTGGGTCAAGTTGCAGTAGCGATTGAAGGCATGTGGAAAAATAGGAATGATATTGTATGGAATGATACACACAAAGATGGATCCAAAGTCGGTTGGCTTGCATATCATAACTGGAGAGAATGGTTTTTGGCGCAAAAAATTCTAATAATAACGACGGGCATAGTTAAAACCTTCAATGGAAACCGCCTCCTAATAGGTGGATCAAGTGCAACTTAGACACGTGTTTTCTTAATAATAGAGGCACGAAAAATAGAGGTTGGTGCCTTAGAGATGCATCTGGTAACTTCATCACAACAGGAGTGGCGTGGGATCTAGGTAATCTTTCGGTTCTTGAAGCGGAAGCTTTAGCCCTAAAGGAACTTATTCAAAGTATTACTTTGTTAAATCTTGATCGGATTATCTTTGAAAGTGACTCTCTTACAATGGTACAAGCTTTTCAATCAGTTTCTGCAGGAATCTCTAAATTTTGTTCTATAATTAGAGATATAAAGTTGTTACTTAATAACTTTCCCAACTTTGAGGTCAAGTTGGTTAAACGCCAAGCGAGTATGATTGCTCACTCGTTAGCGAAGGCGGCCAATTCTCGGGCTAGACGTAGTATTATTCATGTAATTCCTCCTTGTATTGAACTTTTAATTATGAATGAGAAATCGTAGTTTTGCTTTGCTAAAAAAAAGGCGGGGCGGATAGGAACTGTGGGACCATGTGTGATGTGATTGGTAGTTATTGATTGTGGCTCCTTCATTTTTAATGATGGTTCCGTCTAATCAAAATCTACCTACTCAAAATGTCATTAATGAAGTCGGTTCAGCAACAACAATTAAAGTTGTTGGACCTGAATTAGTTAATACTCGACCTACAAAGAAGATAAAAGTTAATACAAGTGGTTCTAGGCAATCATCTTCTTGCTGGGAACACTTTATTAGATTACATGATGACTTAGTTGATACACCACCAACTACAGCTTGTAAATACTGCCACAAAAAATACTTATGTAACCCTAGGACTCATGGCACCAGCAACATGAACCATCACATTTTAAAATATATGCAAAGAATCCCCTTGTTATGTCAATTGATCTCACCCTAACTATTCTTACATACCCAACTATAAAAGGGTCTGATTTGGTTCATATTAGCTCCAGATTTGACAAGCAAGTTTGTAGAAAATTTTTATCAATTTTTGTGATTCTAGATGAACAACCATTTAGTGCAGTTGAGGGTAAAGGTTTTAAATATTATTCTAAAGTAATGCAACCTCAATTTACCAGCTAATTTATGTGTATAATAGCTAGAGATTATTTTCAACTTCACTTGGATGAGAAACTGGAGTTAAAGGCCTCATTTAAGTCTGACTACAACAGGGTAGCACTTACTACTGATTGTTGGGCTTAATATCATTTCTGAGTAAGTTCATTGTTGATATTCAACCAACTATATATGATCAAGATAGTGAAAATTAGGTGTCTCTGACGTGTTGAAATTGGTTACTGATTGGGGTTATGAAAGAAATGTGTTTAGAGTTTAGAGCAAACTTGAAGGTATAGATGATTTCTTTTTAAAAGCTAACAAGGATGAACGTGTTATAGATGTTGTAACTTATGTTGTTAGTAACAATATTGAATAGAATTTATATGTTGAGCATAATGTGAAGGAAATCAAAGTCAAAGTTGTTGAGCCTCAATGCATTGAATTGACTGTTGGACTGATTCAAGTGATGGAGAAAGTGACAATGATGCAATAAGGGTTAGTTTTGATGGTACAGAGGATGAAAGAACGACTACAATGGATGATGGTTTGGAAGTAATTGAAGTTGATAGGCCCAAATATGGTACAAATAGAGTTGAAGTCAATGGGAAGTCATATAGGATTAAGATTTGTGTCACTAAGTCATCCAAGAAGAAATTGACCCCAAAGAAGAAGAAGTTTAAAGTAATTGCACCTGCAAGGATAGCCAATGCTTATAAAACCAAGGATTCTCAAGGAATGGATAAGGAAAAAGACTAATATGTGAGTGATGAATTGGGTAGCTCAGACTCAGATGCCTCTGAAGATGAAAAATTGCCAAAGCCAAATTTTATGAATGAGCAGTTAGGTAAGGACTACGAGTTTAAGTTGGGTATGAGCAGTTAGGATAGAGTGCAAGGCTAAATATGGGTTTTGGCTTTATGCTCAAAATTAGGTGGCAGTCTGACTTTAAAAATAAAAACATGGGTGGGCGCCCACACTTGTGCTTAGGTGTTGAATAATAGAATTGTAAAGTCTAAGTGGGTTGCAAAGGTTGTGGTAAACAAGATGTAGACAAGTGAGAAGGTTAGGATTACTGATATAATTCAAGACATGAGGAAGAATTACCCAGTTAGGTTCACACCAAGTAGGTTATGGAAGGCCAAGGATATAACAAAGATAATAGTTGAAAGAGATGCATCTAGAAAGTATTCATTGATTAGTTAAGTTAAGAAGAGTATGTGTTAGGAAATATGTTAAGATTAATGTAGACAGACCCAACCCATCAATTAAACCAAGATTTGAGTCTTTCTAATTTTGCTATGATAGATGCAAAAGAGGTTTCAGAGAGGGGTGTGGACCATTTATTGGTGTGAATAGTTCTATTTGAAGACAAGATATGGTGGTCAGTTGTTAATAGTTGTACGAAGGGACCCAAATAACCAATATTTTTCATTGGCATTTATAATGGTTGAATTAGAAACCAAAGAAAGTTGAAGATGGTTTTTATAACTTTTAATGGATGATATTGGCCATGATATGAGATACATCTTCATCTTAGACCGATAAAAGGTATGTGTAGCAACCTGCCCTAAAAAGTTATAATTTTAGAGTCGCCACCTATTCTACCAGGGCGAATAGGAAACCCTACGCAGTTAAGAGAATTTTGGGTAAGTTATTATAATCAGGTCAAGGGAAGGTGTTAAGCACCCTTAACCCTTTCCTAAGGTTTTGTCCAAGGCAAAGGTCTGTGGCTAAAAATGTTTAAGGGTTTATAGCTAAGAAAATAAATAGGGTGAAAAATGAGATTTAAAACCTAATTGAGGTTTGGGGAAGGGGACTCGCCTTGGTTATCCAAGTGCCTACGTACCTCTTACAGAGGATCAGAGTCTACGTAGTTCGGGGCAGGGTTGTAGCCTTAGAATTAGTATGAATGTGTGAAGGTATTTTGAATTACCTTATCGCAGTTTAGAAATTCGTAGTTTGTAAGGTATTTTGAATTACCTTATCGCAGTTTTGAAATTCGTAGATTGTAATTTTGTAAAAAAAATTGTGTTTTAATATGGCGTACGACCCTGGTTATTATATGTTTCATTAATCGCGATGATCAATAGGTTTGATCACCATAATTAACAAATTAAATAAAGAATTGCTAATTATTCTAATCGATTGATTCGATTATCACCATTAGCAAATAAATGTGTTTTAATAGATTATTTGAATTGTTTTGGGAATTGAATTATTTTATTATTAACCATCGCAACCAATTAGTTTGATTAAAACGATTAATAAATTGACCCTAACCTAAATTAGCTAAATTAAATTAATTGATTAAAATAAATTAAAAGGGAAGCCTAATCCTAATTTTACTAATTATATCAATTTACCTAAAAAACTAAGTCATTGTTTTATTTAAAAAGGAAAAGGGTTAGAGGTTTTTTTTTAGGTTTTTACGGTGATAAATCTTAAAACTTAAGGGTTAGTGAACAAACCTAAAAATAAAATTAATGGTTAAAAAAAGAGATTTTACCAAGGTTTTCAAGGGCAATGAAGCAAACAAATAAGTGTAAGGAAGAATTGACACCTGCTCCCATTTGGCCAAAGGAGGTACCTTGATTTGGCCAAATACCAAAAGGTAAGCAATTGGGGTACCATCCACTTGTCAATCCATAGAAAACCTGTTCATAAACCAACGCAATGTTACGGTTAAGAAAACAAATGGAAAAATAGAAAAGTGATTAAAATAAAATCAAAAAATATAAAAACCTGATTATAAATCAAATCAAATAAGAACGCGAAACTACAATTTTTTTAGATTTTTTTGAAAATATGAAAATAGAAATTAAATCAAATAAAATAGAAAAAAGATGAATTTGTGATTTTGAGGTCGAAATCCTTTAGAATTCTATTCTAAAGGAGTATTGTTCTACGATTTTTTCTGAACTTCTGAAAAAAATTCGGAGCAAATAGGAGAGAATAGGCTAGAAAATTTATTACTGTGCTGCAACCGGAATTGCAACCCTGGAGAAGGAGAAGTAGGAGAAAATATTTTTTGTTTTTGTGAGAAGAGAGCCCCCGTCAGGGTTAGAATTGTTAGTCCTATTTATGATCATGAATTAGGTTAGAAGAAAAAAATAATTATAGTAAAACTATGGATCAAATCAAAGTCCAAAAATCAATTTGTTTTAATTCTAATAAAAAAATTAAATCAAACTAATTTAATAAGATTGACTTGTTCCCTAAGTTATAAAAAGTGCTAAAAATAGGACAAATAAGATTAAAAACTTCTTTTTTTGGATTTTTTGAATATTTTATGATTTTTGGTGATTTTTTGACTAAAAATGCATAAAAAGTTAAAATTGCTTATTTTAAAAAATGCCTATTTAATTAATACGAAAATTAAAATTAAAATGATAAAAAATGATTTTTTTGTGATTTTTTAATATAAATGAAAATAAAATTAAAACTATATATAGTTAGAAACAAATAAAAGAATAAAGTGTTAGAAGTGAGATTCGAACCTGAGACTTTGTACTTGCAAACCCTACCTCCTTACCAATTGTACTATATTATTTGTTTGAAATAAAAGCCAATTGAAAGTGTATGAAGCATGGGAAAACATTTTGCTATTTATTAAAATATAAATAATTTAAGAGTAAATTGTCATATTTTAAAATAGACTTTAAATCGAATATTTATAAAAATCAAGACGTCAATGTGAATGACCTCAAAATTTTATAAAAAATCCAATTTTGAAATAATTTGAATATTTGAATATGGTGGACAAATTTTGGGGTATGACAGTATGTGACATGTATGTTATTGTGTATGTTCTAATATATAACTATGTTACGAAATTAGGCTATGATATTTTGTGTGTTATGATATGGTGTGTTATACTTTATTTATAGGATTTGGTAAGTGTTTTTGAAGATATATTTGATAAAATTAAACATAGGTTGTGACTAAGACACCAATATGCCAATTTCAAGAAGAAATTTGGTGGAGGTACTTTAATTAGAGATTTGATGATGAGACAAATGGTCAACCTAAAATTTGTGAAGTTGCTACTGGTGACATGTTTTACACATAATTTCGAAACAATGTTGAAGATAGAAGAAGTATTCCAGTCAAGAAAAATTCAAATCCAATAAGGAAGGTGAAATATGAGGTTACTAAAAGATCAAGTGACAGATTGAGGACTTTGAAAACAAAGCCAATGAAAGGGCCAAGAGGATGCAACGAATAACCAATGTTGATACCTGAGGATGAAGAGGGAACTCTGACTCAAGAACCTGTTGTGTTTGTACCAGACCCTAGGGTACAGACATGCATTAGGGTGATGAGATCTTTGGATGACATTTTTAGGAGATTAACTCAATGAAATACCTAAAGTTGTTACGACAGCTCTAGGAGATTAACTCAATGAAATACATGAACTTGTTATGACAGTTACACAATCGCTTGTTTTTTGTTAAGAGAGACATACAATTAACGCTTTTGTACTGCTTTGTTAAGAGAATTGCATAATTATTTCTTTTGTAATGCTTTTGAACTACTTTGTTAAGACACTTTACACAATTAGTGCTTTTGTAGTACTTTTGTACTGCTTTGTTAAGACAGTTTAGATAATTTGAATTGCTTTATGTAATGATATTTTGAGTTCTTTACGTAATGTTTTATGCTATGACAAATTTATTATCATTACAATGATTCTAATTCATATTTCAATCTCCTTCCTTAATTAAACCAAATATTAAAATTACATTGAAATTAATAGGTTCTAAAACAACATCACACTGAAGTTTTGAGGCACTAAAACTAAATGACAGTTACATAATATTGTAAACAATACCAAACAACAAGCATGATATAATAAGGTCAACCATTAGCGAATAACATTTCTTCTTTTCATTATGGCAACACCTTCTTCATTTTTTCAACGTTCTTTGAGCTTCACTCTTTGCCATATTCTTTGCCAAACTCCTTCCCAAAATCATTGCTAAATTATTTAAGAAAGCCAAGTATAACTTCACAATTGTTGTACTTCATATATTCACTTGTGGACAGTGCCTTGTTTTGATATTTCCATGACATTTCATCAACTTCATCGTCCCAGATGAACAAGTCACAAGTTATGTAACTATGCTTAAACAACAAGTGACACATCAAGAAATTGTGGAAGAATAAGATCTACAGTACCTTGTAATAATTATTTTGAATAATACATACCTTTCCAAAATTTCTGCATCTCCAAAACTTTCTCTTGGGTTTTTCTGGGTGTTTGAAACTCGCATATTCATCAATAGATTACAACCATATATGGATATTTCTCTTCCATTCGAATTTTCAATTGATGAATTTCTACTACCATCCATTTCGAAACCCTAACTTCACAATACAAGAAGGTGGTGATAGGAAGAACTGAGATTGAAATAAAGTTAAACCTCGACCACTAACGAATAAGTGATATAAAAAGAAGAATACACTTTAGGTTTTTCTGCAAATTTTTGCTTTTATTCAAAAGAGAAAATGGAGAAGATGAAGGACACAAATACATGGTATCTGAGAATTATTTAAATGTTCAAAAAATTAAAATATTTATATATTAGTGATATGGCATAATTTGGTACAACTGTAATTTAAAAATATTAAAAAACAAAATAAAATTGCCACTGAGCACGACATGAATGCACTCAGAGTGTGTCATTTCAGTTAAAAGTCTAAAAGAACAGAATTTTCATGTGGTAAGGTTGAAATCTAATTTTTTATAGGGTGTAAACTAGAAGTCTCCTATATGGAAGAGGGTAAAATGATATTAACCCATTATATTATTTATTTTGATTTATTGATAAATCATCTCTCTGCAATAATCTTGAGTCCCCACTTTATTTGATGTCATTAGAAACGACTCATCAAGTGTGTTTTAAAATCTTCGATTGGGTAAAACTAATGTTTCCTATGTCAAAAGGGTAAGGCATTTGTCATGTTGGTCTAGTGTCAAAATTTTAAGCTTTATGTGGTTCGATTTATAAGTGTAAAGATCTACACCCCTCAAAGGAGGACCAAAGCTATATATATTCGTCCAAAGGGTTTTGAAGGAGACAATCACTTATTCAAAATCACTACCCCTAAAAAACTTCTAGCCTTGCATATCACGTACAATGTCTCCACTATTGTACTCAGTACAAGTACAATTATATTCACCACGAGTTTAATCTACCACTACTAGTTGTGACGAGGATAAGAAGGGGGACTCTAAGGTAGAGACTGATGTTCACATGGTATACCTTATTTCCAATGGCTACAATTTCTTCCTTCACCATGTCCTCTAAAACCTAACAACCTCGTCGATTGCACCATTGCAGCCAAAGTCGATGATGTAGAAATTATCTTCATAGAGAACATAAACCATGTCACGTTTCATACATTTTCTCTCGTCCTCCTTGACAATCGCATAAAATTCGTTGAAGTTTGTTTGCACGAAAACAAAGTTATATGGCACATTACTTGCAACAATTCAAACACAAAATAGTTGTTTCACTTTCTCCCTGGTTTCGAACTTGTATCACATGCATCATGTGACGTATCACTCGAATTCGGATCTGATGAGTAGACCATACCATCGGAGCGTATCAGAACTTTTACCGATAGTGGATTATTTAAAGGATTTCATCAATTTTTATGAATTCATTGAGTTTACAGTGGAACGAGTGAGAGCAATTTAAACTCATTTATGCTTCTTAAATTGGGGAAGAGAAATCAAAGTGGGATTCTCACTAAGTTTGTTTGTTCAAACATGTTTGTCCTAAGGTCACTATAGAAGAATAATGCTAGCACGATCCCCATAATAATAATAATCACTTTTCACTTTTTCGAATCCTACAATAATGAATACTCTGAATATAACCTGATTCCACTGAACTTCGAAGACAACCAAATTCAACTCAAGTCTTTAAGGATGGCCAAGATACATTGTCTTTAGTCATTTTGAACTAATATGTTAGTCCTGGTCAACACTATGATTTTATGCATTGTGCAGGTAACTGTGAATTCACATGTGATTTTGATGATATCAGAAGAATAAAGCAATATAATCATTGAAATTGCATTGTGGGTATTTGTATAAGATTTTGTTTTAATATTTTACCATATTTTGTTGTATCGTATTTTGAATCTCTCACAGTTGTCTCTCATTCTCTCTTAGGTTGAAATCACTTATATTGCTTTAAAATTGAGCATTTGACAAAAGTCAGTGCAAGATGGCTTGATTCACAAGTTTGTAACTTGAATCAAGATTTTCATACAAGCATAATTTGTATCATACAAAACTTGACTTCAATCATGAGTAAGTTATGAAAATTGGAACATGACGCTAAATGTGTGATTCGAATCAAGACCTTTCATGACTTGAATCAAAAGGTACTTTGACTCGAATCACAACTTTGTTTGACTTGAATAATGAATGAACTTTTCATTTTGGAATTCACTTCGTAAAACGTGACATAAATCATAGATTTTTTGACTCAAATCACTTGACTCAATTCAAATTAGCAAAATTCTAATTTCTTTTATTTTGGTTCAGATCACTCTCTCGCTTGATTTGAATCATCCTTTTGCATTTGACTCGAATCAAAGTGTTGTTTTTACACCTATTTTGTGTTTTATCTCTAACACATATAAAAACCAATTTCTTTCTCTCTATAAAAGATAACTTTCATTATCTTTGAAATTTTTTGAGTGTTTTTGTCAATCACACAAACTTTCTCTCAAATTAACCTTGAATAAAAACTTTCTTTAGTGTTGATTTCTTCAGATTGAACAAGTGTTGTGTGAGATATTTTTGAAATTTTCATCTTTAACCTCTAGGCAAAAATATAATTGTTAAGAGTTGCTTAATTCTATGAGAGAGTGTGAGATCTAGCTGTGAAAAGATTCATTAGGTGTTCTTATGTTATTGTGAATATTTTTTGTTGTTCAGATTGAAAAATCAAACTGTGATTGTGGTTTATGATGATTGACATCTATTTGAAGAAAAAAAAGAGTTTATTCTCCAAGAGATCTTGGAATACCTTACTCCTTCCACAAGTTCAAAAACTCAGACAAGGGAATATTGGTAGGGCTGGGTGAAGATCGATGTGAAGGAAATGTTGGAGTGATATGGTTCTAAGAAGGTGTTTTATTCAAGATTGGAGATCCTGAAGAATTTGTAATCTAGTGAATTGTGTACAAACGAAAAGAAAATCAAGATTCATATTTGTGTTGTATAGCCATTGGACGATGCACTGAACCAATATAAATTATGGTGTGCACTTTCTCTATCCTTCTCTCTTTTTAATGTGTATAAATTGTGCATGTTTTTAGGTTGTAATTGTTTTCTAGTTTGCATGTGATTAGGATTTTGTTGCTTTATAACAATTTCATGTTTAAGCGTAGTCTGTGTTAGATCAAGTCGGCTAAATATTTCCTTCTGGTTATTATTTTGAAAGTATGCAATTCTAGATTGTTGTATCAATTAATCAAATTTCATTTGAACGTCTTTGAATTTAATTAGATTAATTACCATATTGCTTGTTGGTTGACTCATTATAATCGTGTCATTATTGAATTCATTTATACATCTATTCAATTGCAAAATTCCTTTTTAAAATGTTTTTAAACTTCAACTCTCGCGAATTTTATACTCTAATTTTGAAAAACTTTTGAAAGAAATTTTATTGGACAAAGGTCTATTCAACTTCTCTTTTAGACAATTTTATGATCATATTCAACCCAACAATTTTTTCAGATCTTTTAATCAAGTATCGCGACTTCAAAAAAATATCATTTTTAAGTGTTGCTCAACTCTAAACTAGAAAGTGTGAGTTGTAGTAATTGTGAGGGAATTCATTAGATTTTATAGTGTTCTTGTGAAGATTTTTGTTTTTAATTTGAAGAATTAAATTGTGATTTATGAAAATTGACTTTTAAAAAGAGTTTTCTTTTCTGAAAAGGTTTGGGAGTTTCTTCTCCATTGTCTTCATTATGTAAAGCCTTATCTACTTAGACATGTTTAGAATTGGTTTTCTTTAATACTTAAGAATACTTGAATTAAAACTCTTATTGTAGCATGTTATTTACCTTTGTCACAATACTGAAATATTGTCCAAGGTGATCTTCTAGGTTTCATTGACAATGCAATAATGAAGTACGAAGGAAATATAAGATTGAGAATGCAATAATCAATTTGCCCCCTCATAATTGTTTCCCCAACCAAATGAATAAGAGACATTCAAGTGGTTCCAGCTCCCTTCGGATCGTAACTGCGAGGATCGAACCGTGGTCCTCCCTACCAAGTTCAGCGTCAATTATCACTAAACCAACTAACGATTGGTTGAACCAACTAAATATTATAAATGTGTAAATAGTGTTAAATCAAAACATGTATTTAATTCATTGATATTAACTTGAATAAATACAAATCTGTTTACTAGCAAAATAAAACTTACTACTAGATAAATTTTGGAAGAATAGTAACTTTTTAAAAGCCTCTGGGAAACAAGACTCGAGCAGAGTCTCCTAAGAGATCGAGGTACATAAATTGAAAATCGGGATTACGATAAAAAATACTAACCCTGGAGAATATCAATATTACGCCATCAAATCATGCTGTGCTAAGAGGTTAATTGAGGTCATTGCAGGTTAAAGGCTTTACACAGTTCTTGATTCTTGTTTCAGTTACTGTTTAGTCAAAGGAGCCTTCTTCATCAAGCCAAATGTCAACTAAGAAATCTACCATCTCCTGCATCAGCCACAAATCCAATCGAAATTTGAATCAGTACATGGAAGAAATAAGCACAAAGCTTTCTACATTGTAAAGCTTAGTGTTGCCAAATTGCAGCTATAGTGGCGCTATAGCTTGACATAGTTTTAGCAACACTATAGCACTCGAGCATAAAATGTATGAACATATATATTCTTTTAGACAAGGTTGTTGAAATCTTACAGACAATGGTATGCGCTCCGCAAAAGGTTCGCTAGTAGAAAGCAGATCTTCATATGATGTTGACCAGCTGAAATAAAATAAATTGGAATTATTACCAATGATTGAACCTTCTGCAAATGAAAAGAACAGGATCTTGGTTGACATGTACCTAATAATTGGATCCTTTGGCGTTCTTGGTGAATTCTGAGACTTATCGCCAACCCACTTTTTTCTATTCTCATGCCAAGCATTTGCAGCTGCATTATACATATTCAATATTAGGTTATAAACAACAGAATAAAAACGTTTAAAAACGATCAAGAGACAAAAAAATTGAGATAAAGAGTGATTAATCGTGCTAATGAAAGCTCACCGTGATTGACAAAAGTGGAAGTTTGCTTTAAATTTTGCTTCACATTATTGGAATGAAAATATCTATAGGTGTTTTCGCTTGATCTTTTTACTTCAATTGCAGATTTAGAATGCTTCAAAGTTTGTTTCCCATTGGAATGCGTAGTTTCAGCACAAATCTCCATCGCCTCCAACGATAACTCTAGGATGAATTCTTATAATTATATCCTTCTAAAGATTAGAAGTACCTCTCCGAGCTTTGTTACGGTTATTGCTAATTGAATGTCACCGGATTTGAAAAGAACCAATGCTTGCCAATCGTTGCAGCTGCGTGATGAGAAAATAACTTTAATAAGAAAAATTATACAATTTCGTATAATAAAATAACAATTCATAGCTCTTCCACAATTTACCTTGCCTGATTGTACAGAAAAACTAAACTAAATGCATGCTTGTACAAAAGGATATTACCAGAGAGATATATAGACGCTTAGAAATTGTAAAGATATAATAGAATCACTGGAAGAGCTCCGAGGGTAATAACAGACCAATGCTCTACGACAACAAGAGAGAGACACCCGTAGCGCAATAGGTAAATGAGTCACCTCACTTATCTACCCGACATTTTACCCAATCTCCCGTTCCTCCATCAAGTTGCTCCAAGACTCTAATACAACTTGTTGAAGAATCTGGAGGAGTATCGGGAGCAACAACGGACCAAGACTACAAAAGAGGGAGACACAACATCTTCACTCAACATATTTAGACATTAGATAAATGTGTTACCTCTCTAATACATCTAACATTTAACTCATACGTAATCAACATGAGACTTAACCACTCAAACTTGAACTCTACGAAAACATATAATTGTGTAACAGACTTCTAAAAACCTATGATTTGAAATCGAAATAAAATTTAAATTACATCAGTAACCGAATAATCTCTTGCAAGAGATAAGATTATACAGTATTAATACTAAGTCAACAAACCAGCATTGAGGCCCATAATCATCTAATCTAATAATACAAATCCTCATAAACTACTCACCTAACACTCAAATTCCATTAATTAATTCAACCAACCTTCTTCCAGATCTGAGATATAAAGAAAAGTGCAAAACAAATTTATAGACCAATCAAGAACCCGCATTTACCATGAGTGATAAAATTCAAGCCTGTGTCGGTTACAAATGCATAATAAAAAAACACAAACTTCATATAGAAAACAATGAATACCAACTAACATGCACACAAGAACATCAAATACAAAGCAAACAACAAAGAAAATGCATTCAACAAAACAAATTCAAAAACAATAACCCAATTGAGATCTGAATCCGAATCAAGAAACAATCAAAATTCAAAACAAGAACAAAAACTTAAGATTTCTTGATTATGTCTTCATTCAAAAAAAAAAACTTACATGTTTGACCAACAAGATGAACCGACGGAGAAACCAAAGAAAATCACTATTACGAAAAATGGGTTTTGGTCCAAACAAGCATTCAACCATAAGAAATATCAAAAGTTGCAATCTTTTCTGTCTTTTTTCACTTCTGTGTCTGTGGGCGTATTGCAAGTTGCAAGTTAAGTTGTCTGTAAAAAAAGTGCTTTTTTGAATATTCGATTTTTGGATTTTGGATAATTGAAGGGTTGTTGGACGGTAGAAACGTGTGATAATTGTTTTAAATGTCTATATTATCCACTACCAACCGTTGGTCATGGTAAAATGGATAAGGATAAAAAAGAATCTTAAGGGGCTTTTGGTCATTTTGGTTTGTGTAATAACAACCACATGCCTTTTGTTTTCTTTAACCACCGTTGGTGGGTTTGCATCATATTTTGTGAACCAATAAGGAAAATTATAATTGCAAATCAAGATAATTTAATTTTTAAATAAAAAGATAATTTTATTACAGAAAATATGGAAAAAGTTATTCATAAATTAAAATATATGGAAAATAACTCAAAAGTATTGGGAACAAAAAGTATATGGAAAATAACTCAAAAGTATTGGGAAGAAAAAGTATTTGGAAGAGATGACGGATTCCCTCTAATTAGAATTTTTGGGTTTGAATTTAATATTGAATGAAGTGGAAGTTTGCCGACTATTATAATTCTATAAAATTAAATTGATAAGTTTTTTTATTTACTATCACTATATAGTCCGATGCAGAGATCAGTTCTGTGTCATAAGTGGTTTGATAAGTTTTTAAAAATTAAATGATTACATTTTAATAAATTTTTAAAGGGAACAACTTCTCTACCCATCACAAAAAGATGGGTAGTGTACATTTCACCAATTAGATGACACCATTTAATTTTTATGTATTTAATTATTTATTATATAGAATAATTATTTGATATTTTCAATGCATTTTACACTAAAGGTAACCTTACCCACCTTTTTAAGGTGCGTAAATAAGAATTCACCATTTTTAAAATGTTGAGTATAATTTTCTCTAGTGAAGAAATAATATTAAATGAATAATTAAAAATAATTGTCACCGCAAACAAAACATGTAAGAAAAGGTTTGTTCCCTTATTATGCTGCTAAATTGCTTTCTATTTTAAAATGTATAAAATTCTTCTTATCTTAATTGAAACGTTCACAAATCAAATCAAAATAATTGATTAGGGGAGAAATATATAGAAATATTCAATCGAATCATTTTAAAATATCTAAACAAACTAGTAAAGGACCCGTGCGAATCACCCGTGCATTCGCACGGGTCACGCAAAGTCGATTTAAACAATAAATAAATATATAATAATGGTTAATAAATATATATATAAAAGATACACAAATTAAAAATAAAAAACATTTGAAATTATAATTGTCAAATAAATATTAATTTAATCTAGTTAGAAATATATACTTTAGTAGAAAAATAAATAAAATAATTAAGTAGTCATCTACCCGTGCGTTTGCACACATCATACAATATAGTTATAATCTATCGTGAGTAGTCATCTACCAGTGCGTTCGCACGTATTGCACAATATTATAAATAATAAATAAATATAATATATATGATTATATTTATTTGATTTGGTAACAGGTACCAAACTTTTTTGACCAAATTTTGTTTATTGTCACTCATACCCCTATCTTATTATAAGCATTTGAAATCTTTTTACTTATTTTAAATAAAAATTTCAATATATTTAATAGATTTATTTTTCAAAAATATCATTTATAGGTTAATATGTACATATAAAAAATAAAGGAAATAATTAAGTATTTATTTATCACAGTTGTAAATAAATATAATATAATGATGGTTAAAAATGTAAATAAAATATATACAGTAGCTTTGTCCCGTAGCTTTGTCCCCTCAAAAAAGAAAGAAAAATAAAGAAAATAATTAAGAAATCATTTACCCGTGTGTTCACACAGTTCATACAATGTCATTATAAATAGTAAATTAATATAATATAGTGATGGTTAAAAATGTATATAAAATACAAAAAGAGTAACAACTTTTTTATATAAGAAATTATGTATTCATCAATCATAAGTATTCTATATTAAATAATTATTTCTCTTAATTTTTTTACAAATAAGATATTTATTTTATAATAAAGAGTAAGTTTTTAAAAAATGGACTCTCTCTTTTCATATATATTTTAGAATATTTTTTTACAAATAAGATGGTTATTTCATAAATAGATTGTTTTATCATTTTTTTAAGATAAATTTTGTTTATTTAGGTCTCATTTACCATTACCATAAATTTATTACGGGTTCTGGTACGCGACGCGCATTTGTTTCAAATTTATATTTTTTAATAGAAAAATGTTTGGTACCCGTAAAAAATAATAATGGAATGTATAGAAAAAAATCTGGTACCCGTAAAAAAATAATAATTAAATGTATAGAAAAATATATTGTACCCGTGAAAAAATAATAATTGAATGTATAGAAAAATTTCCAGTACCCATGAAAAAATAATAATTGAATATATAGAAAAATGCCAGGTACCCGTGAAAATAATAATAATTAAATGTATAGAAAAATATCTGGTACCCGTAAAAAAAATTGAATGTATAGAAAAATGTCTGGTACCCATGAAAAAATTGAATAAAAACATTCCGATCAATAAAATTTTCAATACAAAATATAATTTTGTTATTAAATATGTTATTAGAAATGTTAAATGAGTTAGATATGTAAAAAAAAATGATGCACAAATTTGTTGTGTTCCTAAGAAAGTGCATGTATGTAAATCATGTGCAATATGGAAACAACAGGTGAAACAACTGTATAAGAAAATAGATATAAAAAAAAAAAGAGTTAAACATATTACTATATCTTAAAAGTTAAATTAGTATAATAGTTAAGTATAAGAGATTTAAATAAAATTAGACAACAATGATGGGTAATAAGATTTATTTTGGTTAGTGATAATGGGATCAAGTGGTTGACAATGGAGATAGATTACATTTTTCTATTTTATTTGTACCTCTCACGTAAACAAAATAGTAAGATAAATAATTACAAAATAATTTTATATTATGAACATTTACTATTGTTTAGATAATTTGTCTCAAAATTGATTTTGCATTTATAATTATCAAATAAGATTTTAATATACATTGTAATAATGCATATTAATTTAATGTGAGGGGATAAAGAAAAAGAAGTTAAGAAAGAATAAGAAATTAACAAATCAAAGTTGGAAGGAGAAGACTTACACGTGGCAACATATTGTAGAAAAAAAGTTATATTAAAAAATATTATAAAAATTTAAAATAAATTGATAAAAACTTACGTTAAAAATAATTTTAAAAAATAAAACAAATATGTGAGTTGATTTGAATTATAATTGAATCAAGAATATAAATTTATAAAAAAAAATCATTGAATTAAAATGAGCAAATATTTTAAATTCATATTGAAAAATAAATTTGGTTTAAATTCTTCTTATAAGAAATTATATCTTCTCTTATTTAAGATTTCTATAGCAAACACATGGTTAGGATTTAACTATAGTAGGATTTTGAAAGAAAATAGACAGGAAAATATATTTTTGTTTATATGAGTTGTCAAACTGTATGCACAGGAAAACATAGAATGCTAGTACATGATATCTGCAAAAGTAAATTAAATGTGGGTCTCAATGTATTTTAGTCTTTCTAGATCTGACATTGAAATGACAACATGTTGGTCTCTTAATAGTAATACTATATTGAGTATCTCTATCTTTTACATTTTCAATAATGAAATATCACAACAATTTTGATCTCATATCTTTATTCAAAATAAAATGTTTTAATGATCATAAATGAAATAATAAATAAATTATTTTACGTTATTATTATAATATTAATAAAAAAAGGAGACAAAAGAGAAAACAAAATTTAAAAATATAATTTATTTACTTCATAGAAGAAAAATAGACAAAAATCAAGAACTAATCAATATATTTTTTTATCAAATTGTTTTATCAAAATTGTTTACAAACTATAATATTATAAAACAACACCAAAACACTATGCACTCCCACAAATTCAAATATTATATATAACTCATAACACCAAACCAAAACTATAATAAATTTTTTTACCAATTTATTATTCAAATATGATATATTTTTTATGAGATAAAAAGAATAATAAAAGATGAATTACAACGATTTAGTTATATAATACTCAAAATTTAAATATTTCTCCTTCAATTTTATTTATTCATTTGTTTAAAAATAATGTATTATTTAAATATGACATTTTTTATGAGATAAACAGAATAATAAAAAATGAATGTTGATAAATATAATACCAAATTCAAAGTGACCGTATGGCATATTTTAATGGTACAAATTAATGATATAAATTTTTTGTGATCACAAGACATTATTTTAATGATATGATTTAATGATATAAATCCATAATGATCACAAAACATTATTTTAATGATATAAATTTTGATAAAACATCATTTATAAAAAAAAATATTAAAGAGAATGATAAATCCAATTAACCATTATTTATAGTGATCCTATAAAAAAATCATAAATTAATTTAAATTACTATAAAAATAATTAAGTACAGGTTACAATGAATTGATTGTGGAGAAAAGATGGAGTTGAAAATTGAAATAAAAAATAATGAAGTAGAAGAAAAATAGTGAAAGCACGGGAAATGAAGATTGCTTATACCCACGGATAAGAAAAAAACGTATATGTTTTGATTTTTTATAAGAAATACACTTTTTTATTTCTATAATATATAGAATCAAAAGTAAGTTTATGTAGTTAAACTCAAATTCGACCTATTAATATATATATATATATATATATATATATATATATATATATATATATATATATATATATATATATAACTATTGTTTTAATTTTAGCCTATTACTATAGTGAAAACGTGTCTGACAGGAAAAAATGGAGCTGTGTGCCTCTTTTCTTTTCATGATGTAGCCTGCTGTAGCTGTCCAACTCCAAACAAATGTCTAATCTCTCTCTTATCACAATTTAATTTTTTATAGTATTGAGATCCACCATCACTCTCACAACTTTCTTCATGTTATCATTGTTTCACTCATCACTGCTGTAACACCCCATTTCAACCCAGCAATTATAATGCGGAAAATATTAGAGTATTTAAAAATTTCTCGACAAACAAATGAGGCGTCACATATTCATTTAACAACAAATCACATCATCGCATTTAGCAGATACATAGCACTTCTTTGATCAATTAAACAGATACTCAGCATATAATACAATTCAATACAGAATAACTTCTTTTATTAGAACATGGCGGAATCATAGTTCTAAATCTTTAAATCAATAACATCATGTTCAGCTAAGATAAAACAATAAACAACAACATGGTAAACAACATAGATCATCCCCCCGAGTGCTACGTATCAGAGCGACAACCGACTCAATAAACAGCTACTAAATCTTCATATCCGAACACCTGCACGTTACCAATATAAAGGCAACGGCGAACAAGAGAAAAGGGTGAGATATCAAATCATATAAGTGAGCGTATGATAAATTGTATATTAGGATTCAGACATATATAGTTATCACATCACCAGTATTAATATTGTCATACACCTCATACTTTCACTAACTCACAAATCTCACATACTTCTCATCGCATCATAAGTCACACTACTTCACAATCGCATCAATTATATATAAACATATCATTCATTCACTTGCAAGTCAAATCATGATACGTCACGAGTATAAATCACAATTTTAGTCTCAAAACATCACAACATATAAGTCACTCATCTAGTCACAAAACATCACAACATATAAGTCACTCATCTAGTCACAAAACATCACATATACATTTAATTACAAAACATCACATATACGGCTAATCACAAAACATCACATATAAGTCACACCAGACATATTCAGTTAATCGCATTCACAAATATTGACATCATCATACTATTCATAAAATCATCAATTCATATTTATACATACTTCCATCATTTAACAAGTCACAATATACAATCACGATATCGTCACAAAACGTCACAACTATGAATCACATAAGACAAATGGGACATGACTCATGTATATGCATGAGGTACCAATCGGAGCTTCAGCCCCCGTCACCAATTGCCCAATTCTGAGGCACAAGGCATAAGCCTTCGTCACTAATTTGCCAATCCAGGCCGTCACTGAGTATGCACATGCAATGTGACTCGACAAACAAGACATATGCAACATACTCATCACAATCACACGTCACTGCGAGACATACGCCTACATCACTGGTAATTACCAATTATTAGAGGTAATTCAACGTCACAATTAATCATTCATCTTCACTTAGTCACAAAATTATCATCACAAATATATACAACTTCACATATTATCAATCACCACAAACATCGTCATGTTTCGATACATCATTACAATTATACAACTTCTCATATAAACAAGATCATCACAACATCATCATGTTTCGGCGTAACACCACAAACATATAACTTCATATACTGACAAAATCATCACAACAAATCGACACATTAAGCCAAGTCAAATTAGTCTTATAATTCTCTATAAATTAGTCTTCTAATTAACTCACTAATCCACTATCAACTAACCAAAATTAATTCACCTAATATTCTCTAACTAATCGGATACATCCCGCGTCACTATCGGTTATCAAATTTCTGGTTAAATCCTTAATATTCACGACTTTACGAATTTTCGGGTTATACTCCCAAGTCACAAAACATAACTCGACCGATTAGTTTGGATACAATTCTATTCTTTACCGGTTATTCGATTCGTTCGGTTAAATTCTAAAGATACCGTTATTTATTGACAAACCGAATAATTAATCTAAGTTCAAGTTTATTCCAATTAAATAGGCTTATAAAAATTAATTCAACTATTAATTTAATCGACCGATTAATATCACAACTTTGACAAAAGAACATGATCGGAAAATTATAGCAAGTGTACTATTTCCTCGATGTAGTAGTAAAGAAGGGTAAATACCCAGTATCGAACTCGCGGACTGCGTGTAAACTACAAGTTTCACAATGATTCAATTGAACAAAAATATCATGGGGGTTGTTTTGGTTTGTTTGATTAATTAGAATTACTAGAAATAAATAAAACACTAAATAAAAGATAGCTTGGTGCAAATATGAGCAGATATGCTAAGGTAGATGTATGAATCCTATGTAACTCCTTGAAACCACCGTGTTCATGAGATGATTTAATTATAACTGTGTATCAATTCTATAAATAGTTCTCCCTAATTCCTTAGTGAAGAACCCCTTAACACTAATTAGACAATCTCAATTCCTCAATAACTGAATTTAGTATTAGGTCTTTTATGCATTAGAGTCTAGAATGAATGATCACTAAAGTGCAATCCTTATTCCTAAGCGATTTGCCGGAAGTGTTTTGATTCACAAGCATTAGGGAGGTTTGTCACGCCAAACCCTAACCATAGAACGATAAGATACTTTCCAATATAATAAAGCATTAAGAACAATGAATCAAAAACTCAATTTATAATTGAACATCAAATTCATCAACAACGGTTGTGACAATTCATCACATAAAAAGATTCAGGGACATCACCCCTAGCATAGTGTTGTTTAGCTACTCATAATGATAAAGAAAACAACAAGAGTAATTGAAGTCATTACAAGAAATTAGTGGTTGATATGATCTCCAATCGCCAGTGCTCTTGAAGATCTTCTTCCAAAACCCTTGACTCTTCTTTCTCTGTAATTCTCTCTGCTTGATGATCCCAGATCCCTCTCTTCTATTCCTGTTAGGTTTTAGTAGTGTTGCTTCACTCACTCAGTATCCGGAATGACCGAAATACCCTTAATGAGGCCCAAGGTTTCCAAAATATCAAAATTAGAACATCTGCCCGCGCTCAACAACACGGGCCGTGTGCAGGAACACGGGTGCCCGTGTTGTCCATCTGGCCCTCACCTCAAAATTCACTTTCTGGGCACTTTTCCACACGGGCCGTGTGCAGGAACACGGGTGCCCGTGTAAAACCTCTGTTTTGCTCTCCAGAATCCACTTTCCAGGCAGCTTTTGACACGGCCGTGTGGGTGCACACGGGTGCCCGTGTTGGCCTCTTCTTTAGCTCTTTCAGCTCCTTTTTCTCGCCTCGGAGCGCCATCTTTCTCGGGATTAACCTGGCCAACAACATACTAACAACCAACGCATAAAATGGCATTTTTATGAAGCTTAAACACACTAATAATGTAAAAGCTCAAACAACCGAAAAACTAAGGAACTTATATAAAAACTTAAAACAATGCCACATTGTATTACCAAGATTACAACTTTTGATCGGAAAAAGGTGTGGAAACTTACTAGAAATGGTGACCGATCACAACCCCACACTTATCTCATTGCTTGTCCTCAAGTGATGTATCGAGTCAAAACAAAAGGTCACCGACAAGATTCTTTTCTCCACAACACAACCAGGTTTTTCGCAAGGTTCCTACACTTAGCAATCAAGTGTAAGGTTCCCTTCTTCCGACTATCCATGGCATTCCCACCTTCGAGCACGTCTATCACCTGCAAGCTTTTCACATTCTCACAAAATCTCTCCGGGTTAAGGTGTTTACACTCATAGTATCAAGGCATGCATATTACTTTTAACTTTGAATAAATTCTCAAATCACTACACACAAGGATCACACACACTTTATGAGGTCTTCGGGTTGAAACGTGGCTTAGGTTTGGTGGGTTAACAAGGAATGGGATAACGATTGGTTTTAAGTGCTCGGCATCACATAGGTTTCACTTCTTCACTCATTTTGATCTGTATCTTAAGAATGGGGTTTAAACCTTCTTTAGCTAAAAATGGACAAGGGTACATGCATTATTCTTTTTCTCTTCTCTTTTTTTTTTTCTTTTTGTTTTCATAAGATCTATATTCAAAATTTTTTCTTTTCTTGTACTCTTTTCTTGTTCCACTCTTCAATGGTTTACAACCCCACACTTAGATCTTTTTATGTCTTTCGAGTGATCTATTATGAATGCCGAGCAATGATACAAACAATGAGAAGGCAAGTGGTGGGAAAATAACACGATGAACAAAAATAAAAATTACGGCTCAAAGGGGGTTAACAATGGATAACATGCAAACGGGATGGTTAAAAAGGCTCGGGGTTAAAACAAAAAAAACTTGCCTCAGTGTGCGCTTTCATAGTGTGCTTGTGTTATGAGAAAATACGCAAAATCAAAGTGAATAGTGCCATACCTGAACTTGACTCTCATATGGATGTTATGCATTTGGCTCTGATGTCTCACCGGGTCGGTTAAGCTTGCATGCTTCAACGTACTCTAAGTGTTTTGCCATTTCCTTTCATCAAAAGTTCACCATACTCTCTCTTGGTTCAGTGTGCTTCCTTGCGTCCTACCTTCTTTTCTTGGTTGTGTCAACTTCTGTGGTGCCTGTAGAGATTAAGTGTGAGTTGTGTTGTTCAACCACTTTCTATTCGTTTGCACCTTTTCCGACTTGTATCGAACCTGGTAACACCATGGCAGCATTGAAACTCGAAATAAAAACAAAACAGAAAGACAAAGAACTGGTCAAAATTCAAAAACAGAAAGTAGAAAACAATAAAGCAACTAAAATAAAAATAAGACAATAAAGCAAAATAAAATAAGAAGTAAGACCCTCCCCCACACTTGAACGAAACATTGTCCGCAATGTTTAAATTCCAGTGTGACAGGGCCTACCCGCTTACTGAAATGGTGGTGGAGGAGGGGGATCCTGAGGATAATGCATCATAAGGCGGCGCATCATCTCCTGGACATCATCTATCACTGCCCCTTGCCGAAACAACTCAACACCCTGTCGTGTTTGCTCGGTGCGGAGAGCGCCTACCGGTCCAAACTCTACCACCTACAAAGGAAACGAAATAAAACAAAGAAAATGAAAGTTAACGGAAACAAACGTGGGTTGCCTCCCACGGAGCGCTGCGTTTAACGTCGCATGGCTCGACGGTCAATCGTCCTACTAAGCAAGACGAATGACATCAACCTGTCCAACTGGTTGACCTTGGAAATATGGCTTTAATCTCTGCCCATTAACTTTAAAGGTGTCTCCATTAGCTTGATTTTTTATTTCAACTGCACCGTAAGGGAACACCTTATGAACCACAAATGGTCCCGACCATTTGGATCTCAATTTTCCCGGAAAAAGCTTCAAACGGGAATTGTACAGAAGGACCAGCTGTCCTTCCCAAAACTCTTTTTGCTGAATCCTCCTATCGTGCCACTTCTTAGTTTGTTCCTTGTAAACCTTGGCATTTTCATACGCACGATTCCGGAACTCTTCTAATTCATGCAACTGTAAGATTCTAGAATTTCCTGCTAGAGACAAGTCCATGTTCAAGAATTTAGTTGCCCAAAATGCCTTGTGTTCAAGCTCTAAAGGCAAGTGACATGCTTTTCCATAAACAAGTTGGTATGGTGACATCCCGATGGGTGTTTTGAACGCCGTTCGGTAAGCCCATAACGCATCATCTAGCTTTGTTGCCCAATCCTTTCTCGATGAACTCACCGTCTTCTCGAGAATTTGTTTGAGTTGTCTATTAGACACCTCTACCTGACCACTTGTTTGAGGGTGATAAGGGGTGGCTATCCGATGCTTCACATTGTATTTCTGCAGGAGTTTCTCCATGAGGTGATTTAGGAAGTGCGTTCCTTCATCACTAATAAGTGCTCTTGGTACTCCAAACCTAGCAAATATGTTCTCCCTCAAGAACTTTACTACCACCTTTGCATCATTAGTTGGTAAAGCTACCGCCTCCACCCATTTTGAGACATAGTCCACTGCAACTAAGATGTAATTCTTCCCGAATGATGGTGGAAACGGACCCATGAAGTCAATTCCCCAAACATCGAATAGCTCTACCTCTAACATGAAATTTTGGGGCATTTGATTTCTTTTTGAAATGTTCCCAGTACGCTGACACTTATCACATTTTTTTACCATTTCCTGGGAATCTTTGAACAATGATGGCCAGTACAATCCTGACTGCAACACTTTGGAGGCAGTACGATCCCCACTAAAATGCCCTCCATATTCCGAGTCATGACATGCTCTCAACACATCCTTCTGCTCCTCCTCAGGCACACATCGTCTTATCAGCCCATCTACTCCTCTCTTGTATAGGTAAGGGTCATCCCATAGATAGAACCTGCAATCATGAACAAACTTTTTCTTGCGGTTAGAATCAAAATCGTCGGGTATTATACCGCCAACAAGGTAGTTTGCGTAATCAGCAAACCAAGGCACTCCAATAACAGCTAGGATGTGTTCATCAGCAAACTCATCCTTTATTGGACGCCGCTCTTCTGTCTCCTCAATGGGTGACATTCGTGAAAGGTGATCTGCAACAGTGTTTTCACACCCTTTCTTGTCGCGAATCTCTACATCGAACTCTTGGAGAAGTAGAATCCACCTCAGAAGTCTGGGTTTTGAATCCTGCTTGGCAAAGAGATATTTTAAAGCAGCATGGTCAGTATAAACAATCACTTTTGAACCCAACAGATATTGCCTGAATTTATCAAAGGCATACACAACAGCTAGCAACTCCTTCTCGGTGGTTGCATAATTGATCTGTGCAGGGTTCAAAACGTGACTGGCATAATAAATAACATGAAGCAATTTTTCTCTTCGCTGTCCAAGTACAGCCCCCACTGCAATGTCGCTAGCATCGCACATGATCTCAAAGGGTAGAGACCAATCAGGGGCAATCACAATGGGTGCCGACACTAGTTTATTTTTTAGTGTCTCAAATGCATCGGCACACTCTTTATCGAATACAAAAGTCCTGTCTTTAACCAACAAAGTGGTGAGTGGTTTGGCTATCTTAGAAAAATCCCTTATGAACCTGCGGTAGAATCCCGCATGGCCAAGGAAACTTCGAATACCTTTCTCATTCACAGGTGGTGGTAATTTTGAGATAACCTCCACCTTAGCTTGATCAACTTCTATTCCCCTGTGGGAGATCTTATGACCAAGAACAATGCCTTCTCGTACCATGAAATGGCACTTCTCCCAGTTTAGGATCAGATTACTTTCTTGACATCGCTGCAAAACAAGTGAAAGGTTAGCCAAACAATTATCAAAGGAGGAACCAAAAACCGAGAAGTCATCCATGAAGACTTCCATATGCTTTTCAAGCATATCAGCAAAAATAGAAGTCATGCATCTTTGGAAAGTCGCTGGGGCATTACACAACCCGAACGGCATCCTTCTATAAGCGAAGATACCGTATGGGCAAGTAAAGGCTGTCTTCTCTTGATCCTCCGGTGCAACCGCAATTTGGTTGTATCCAGAGTACCCATCCAGAAAACAATAGTAGTCATGCCCGGCCAATCTTTCTAACATTTGGTCAATGAATGGCAATGGAAAATGATCTTTTCTTGTGGCCAGATTTAGTCTTCTGTAGTCTATGCATACTCGCCACCCAGTGACCGTTCTGGTAGGAATCAACTCATTTTTTTCATTAGCTATCACTGTTGTACCTCCTTTTTTAGGTACCACATGAACAGGGCTCACCCATGAACTGTCTGATATCGGGTAAATAAGACCTGCATCTAACAGCTTCACAACTTCCTTTCTCACTACCTCCTTCATAACTGGGTTCAATCTCCTTTGAGGCTGCACCACCGGTTTGTGATCTTCTTCCATGAGAATTTTGTGCATGCACATCGTAGGACTTATTCCCTTGAGGTCTTCAATCTTCCAACCCATAGCCCCCTTGAACTTTTTCAGAACTTCAATTAACTTGACTTCTTGTATATTTTTCAAGCTCGAGCTAATGATGGCGGGACATTTTTCTTCAGAATCGAGGAAAACATATTTAAGATTCTCCGGAAGCTGTTTCAATTCTGAACTTTTTGGCTTTTCTTCATTGCAACCCAACGCTATTGGTTGCCTTAAATCTTCCCACCTATGTGTTCGAGAACCTTTAAAGATAGGTTGAGTTTCCAACATTGATACTACCTCCAAGTCATTATCATCGGCTTCTTCATTTTCTCCGAAAATTGACATGCTCAAAACTTTTTCGAGAGGTAATTGCAATACACTCTCCACATGATCACTTTCTTCCACTTGTTGGAGCACTTGTATATTGCTACTAGTGCCAATATCCTCTTTATGCTTCATGGTATTATGAACATTGATTTTTAACTCTTCATCATAAACCTTCAAAGTCAGAGTGCCACCATCCATATCTATCATGACTCTCCCCGTTTCCAAGAATGGTCGTCCCAAAATTATTGGCATCTCTTCGTCTTCTGGCATTTCAAGAATTACAAAATCTACCGGAAACACAAACTTATCCACTTTCACAAGGACGTCTTGGACGACTCCGTAAGGTCGCTTGACCGAATGATCTGCAAATTGGAGAGTCATCCGAGTGTCTTGGATTGCACCAATTCCCAACTTTTTGTAGATGGATAGAGGCATGAGACTGATACTTGCCCCCAGATCAATTAGAGCTCTCTTGAAAGATCTATCTCCAATAGTGCAAGGGATAGTAACTGCTCCTCTATCCTTCTTCTTCACTGGTATCTTCATGCCCTGCAAAATAGCACTACAAGTTTCTGTTAGAATAATGGGGTGGTCTGCAATGGTTCGCTTTTTAGCGATGATGTCCTTCATGAATTTGGCATAGGTGGGCATTTGCTCAAGTGCTTCTAACAACGGAATGTTCAGCTCCAGCTTTTTGAATAGTTCCAAGAACTTCTCAAAATTCTTTTCTTGCTGCCCCTTTTTCTTGTTTCTTTGAGGGTAAGGCAGCTTGACTTCTGGTGTTGGTGTTAATACTTTTTCTTTCGTAACTGGTGCTGGTGTTACCACTTCTTCTTCCACTTGCTCATTCTCTCTTATGTCCAGCTCCACCTCAAGCAATTGATCCTCACTCTCCGAATCCTTTTCCACCACTTTACGTGGTTTCCCTCTCCGTGTGGTGACGGCATTGATTTTTTGATTGTCTTTAGGATTAGTAACAGTTGCGCTTGGGAGGGCTCCTGGTGCTTGCGGAATTGCAAGGTGTTGAGCAATTTGACTCATTTGTACTTCAAGGTTCTTAATTGAGGCTCCGGTGTTCCTTAAATTGCTACGTGTCTCTTCTTGGAATTGGGAGCTCTGAGCGGCCATCTTTTCAATGGCAATTTCCCAATCCGCCTTTCTTGGACCCTGTGGTTGGTATTGTTGTTGAGGTTGCTGGTATGGTTGTTGTTGCGGACGATATTGTTGTCCCTGTGGTTGGTATTGTTGAGTCTGAGGCTGATATGGTTGTTGTCCTTGAACCTGCTTCTGGACGTTTCCTTGCTGGTCTTTCCATGAGAAATTCGGATGATTTTTCCACCCCGGATTATATGTGTTGGCATAAGGATTGTTTTGCCTCAACATATGAATTTGCTCAACCTGTTCTTGAGTTGCTACACAATGCATAGCAAAGTGCGGTCCACCACATATTTCACAAAGAACCGCTTTAACTGGTTCTACCTGTGCTACTGTCTGAGTTCCAATATTCATCTTTTTTAACCTTCTCTCTACCTCTGCAGCAATCTGATCCTCCATCTTAACAACCTGCTCTGGCAATTTCAAATCAATTTTACCCTCCGGTTGGTTCATGGTTCGATCATACAACTCAAGATGCTCGTTAGCAGCAATTGCCTCTATGATCCTTTTCATAACTGTGGCTGTAGCAAAATTTGTTGAACCACCAGCAGCGGTATCAATAAGCTGCTTTGTCTTGAGTCGCAACCCATTCACAAAATTCTGCATTTGCTCGGTAGCGTCCATGTTATGAGTAGGACATGCAGTCAAACACCTTTTGAACCTCTTGTATGCATCCCCCAATGATTCCCCCTCTTTTTGTTTGAAATTGACAATGTCATATCTTTTTCGGATAAACACCGACGCAGGAAAATATTCATTGAGGAATGCCGTTTCCATCTCTTGCCATGTCGTGATACTTGCAGCCGGAAGTGAGTAAAACCACTCCTCTGCGTCATCAGTAAGTGTAAACGGGAACATAACAAGTCTCTTAGCCTCCTCTGAATGACCTTCGATCTTCAATGAAGTTGTCGTAGTGAGAAATCTCTGAAGATGCTTATTTGCATCCTCGTTAATTCTTCCGGAGAACGGCTTGCTCTCTAACTGGCGAATGGTGGATGGATGCAATTGAAAATGTGCCACATTCACAGGTTGATTAACAATAGTCATCCGGTTGGGGTGAGCATTTGCCCCTCCATAGTCCCCTAACAATCTTTCTGCAGGGGGTTGATTTCCAGCCATGTTAACTGGTTCCTGAACTATCTCCCTGTCAAAGTCCGAGTCGCTGTGCTCCGAGTGCACAGACACTTCGTCGTCGCTTTCCTGATGTGGAACACTAAGACTTGCACTTGGTGCTGCCAGTCTTTCAAGTCTTGCCTTGCGGCGTCTCTCGTGCAGAGCTCTTTCTGGTTCTGTGTCAAAGGAAAATTTAGCTGAGGTCTGACCTCGCATAAACAGTTAGACAACAGTTAGAACAGATACAAGACTGCAACGAAATTAAAATAACAGATAAAAATAAAATTTTGGTCGCAGAGCAACAAAATTTCAATTGACTTAGAGTTCGGCTTATAGTTTGGCAGTCCCCGGCAACGGCGCCAAAAACTTGATCGGAAAATTATAGCAAGTGTACTATTTCCTCGATGTAGTAGTAAAGAAGGGTAAATACCCAGTATCGAACTCGCGGACTGCGTGTAAACTACAAGTTTCACAATGATTCAATTGAACAAAAATATCATGGGGGTTGTTTTGGTTTGTTTGATTAATTAGAATTACTAGAAATAAATAAAACACTAAATAAAAGATAGCTTGGTGCAAATATGAGCAGATATGCTAAGGTAGATGTATGAATCCTATGTAACTCCTTGAAACCACCGTGTTCATGAGATGATTTAATTATAACTGTGTATCAATTCTATAAATAGTTCTCCCTAATTCCTTAGTGAAGAACCCCTTAACACTAATTAGACAATCTCAATTCCTCAATAACTGAATTTAGTATTAGGTCTTTTATGCATTAGAGTCTAGAATGAATGATCACTAAAGTGCAATCCTTATTCCTAAGCGATTTGCCGGAAGTGTTTTGATTCACAAGCATTAGGGAGGTTTGTCACGCCAAACCCTAACCATAGAACGATAAGATACTTTCCAATATAATAAAGCATTAAGAACAATGAATCAAAAACTCAATTTATAATTGAACATCAAATTCATCAACAACGGTTGTGACAATTCATCACATAAAAAGATTCAGGGACATCACCCCTAGCATAGTGTTGTTTAGCTACTCATAATGATAAAGAAAACAACAAGAGTAATTGAAGTCATTACAAGAAATTAGTGGTTGATATGATCTCCAATCGCCAGTGCTCTTGAAGATCTTCTTCCAAAACCCTTGACTCTTCTTTCTCTGTAATTCTCTCTGCTTGATGATCCCAGATCCCTCTCTTCTATTCCTGTTAGGTTTTAGTAGTGTTGCTTCACTCACTCAGTATCCGGAATGACCGAAATACCCTTAATGAGGCCCAAGGTTTCCAAAATATCAAAATTAGAACATCTGCCCGCGCTCAACAACACGGGCCGTGTGCAGGAACACGGGTGCCCGTGTTGTCCATCTGGCCCTCACCTCAAAATTCACTTTCTGGGCACTTTTCCACACGGGCCGTGTGCAGGAACACGGGTGCCCGTGTAAAACCTCTGTTTTGCTCTCCAGAATCCACTTTCCAGGCAGCTTTTGACACGGCCGTGTGGGTGCACACGGGTGCCCGTGTTGGCCTCTTCTTTAGCTCTTTCAGCTCCTTTTTCTCGCCTCGGAGCGCCATCTTTCTCGGGATTAACCTGGCCAACAACATACTAACAACCAACGCATAAAATGGCATTTTTATGAAGCTTAAACACACTAATAATGTAAAAGCTCAAACAACCGAAAAACTAAGGAACTTATATAAAAACTTAAAACAATGCCACATTGTATTACCAAGATTACAACTTTTGATCGGAAAAAGGTGTGGAAACTTACTAGAAATGGTGACCGATCAGAACACCACCACGTTAATGTACTAATTAAACTTAGCTACCACGTCAATTTTCGTCAAATTCCAGACAACTAATTATAGCGCTTAATTCGGCTATTCCGTCCGGGCGGGATTGTTTTGCATTCAATTAGTCCTACTCTACTGGTTTACTATTGCTACTGTTTCTAATTATTATCCATTTTAAAATCTCTATTTCATTTCCATTTATAACATGCCATTATATATGTATTAGATAATAGTATGCAAATGAAAAAAAAACAGAACAACTCTAGTTGTTATCAAGACATTTCATTGCCACTAAACAAAAGAAATAACCTTATCTTTCTAAACCAAATTTTAATGCATACAAAAATATGACAACTTAACAAACATTATAGAAAAGCCAAACACCTTGACACATTCCATTATTCAATTACTATCAAATGACATAAAGGCCAATATATAAAACTAAATATGCAAAATACTTCTAGACTTCTCTCCCCACTCCACCAAATCTCTACCTATATAAATAGGAAAGTTTATATCAATTATTATCTCAGAATTTCTCATTCCAACAATGATGAAAAAGCCAAGTTTAGTTTGAGACGTACATCTCCTCTGTCGTAACAAAACCAAAAGAAACAATGGGTTCCCAGATCTCCCACATAACCGGCCGTCAAGCATCATGCCACCCGTCAATTTTTCTCCATATTCTATTTCTATTTCTATTTCTAATGCACATCAACACCATAAACAATTTCTATTTTCAGATTAACTTAAACAAATTCCTTTTTTTTTCTTTTTCCAGCAACAATCAATATAAGATAATGTAATAAATCTACACATCTAATTCCCCACATACAATTGTTCATAAGCCCCATTATAGGAAGAGAACCCCACCCTTACCTTATCAATTGAAGCAACTCAATGGGTCTCTAATTGCATCTCCAAGCTTGTTCCTCTTGGCTTGCCTCCTCTTCTCTTCAAACTTTGTTCTCTCCAAAATGACAAACTACACTTCTCATTCTCTAAAACCCTAATTTATCACTTTCAATTGGGCTTAGTCTTTCACTTCTTTTTCACAAACTAATTTAGGCCCAATAAGAATAATAACTCAAAATAATCAATTATATCACCTTTAATAATATTCCATCAATATAATAATTCCAACTTATAAATAATATTATTCTTAATATTATTTTCCGACTTCAATTTAATAATTCCAAATGTACCCTTAAATAACACCGACAATCTAAATTCGACTAAATCGAATATTTTCGGTCTAATCTTAATTACTCAGAAAATTCCCAAAACTTCAAATATTATTCCAATAATATTTCTAATACTGAAAATATCAAAACTCTTGATTAAATATCAATCCGCTATCCCGAACTAATACCGACTAAATCGTCTCAAAATACGAAAAAACTTCACTAAACACTCCGAACGTCTAGATTAAACAAATAATCGAATTTCCGGGCGTTACAACTCTCCCCCACTTAGAATATTTTCGTCCTCGAAAATCTACTTGACAACACCATCGCAACCAAATCTTGTGTCCAATTCTCAAATATCCAAATCGCGTTTGGTAACACTTTAATCACTACTTCTCCGACACAACAACGATTCCACAAGAACACAAACACATTACTATTCTTACCAGATTCACAATAATCTACCACCCAATGCAGCATCCTGGCTCATCGCACTTATTCCAATAGTCTATCAATCCAAACATCAAGATAACTCCACTTCACAGTCTTCTGACATATCGTCCTTCACTTCTTACAAGTCGTATAACAACAGTGCAACGCAATGCTTCCGTTGCGCAACTCTGATAATTCTTCTTTAAGTCACTGTCCTCATTAAAATTCTGTCAACTGTATAGTTTACAAATTTTCAATCCACTACAGACTTGCTTTAATTCTCATCAGCACACCATTGCTCACTTGGTACTTCTAATCTTTCCCTTTTTGCGACATCCGCTTGCACAAAACTCACTACCCCAGATTGTTCACTTCGTCAAACTCTTACTCAACCACTCCTCTCATCAAGCTAAACAAACTGATGTGCGACCATCTTCACGATAAAATATAAATACTCTTTCCACACTATTAAGGTAGCAAGACAAAGCTATAACATCCAACACGATTTCCGTCTACCATTAACAATGGATTGAGGGTGATCAGTTCCCCAATTTGTCAATTAGTATTCGACAACCATAGTGGAGTATAAACCGCTGTTACATCATAATAGCGTCATTTCCGAATTTTCACTCAATTCCAACAACACGTCATAATCCAATAATTCACTTTGGGTTTTTACAACTCCCACAAATTCCTACTCAATATATCTCGTCGATGAGACACCGACATCCAAACATTTTACAAAATCCTCTTCATAGTCACTTAGCATCACACAATCGTCAACACCTTTCCATTTTCAAAATTACTTCTATACTCGCACTTTACCATTCACCTCGTCTCAATCAAGTCCTCCTCACATAAAATTGGTGATAAAAAAAAGTTCTCTACAATCCTTCTTATAATACAATTCGTCTCTTTATCTTTCTGACGCTTCAAACGCAGCCCAAATCGGATATCCGAAACTAAAGTTATGAATTTTTAAAGTTTCACAATGATTCTGAATTTTCTGCGACTTGCTTACGGAGATCTCACTCCGAAACTCACCTTTCTTTGACTTACGCACGTTCCAAATGGCCTCTAGAATAACTCCTTATAACTCGAGAGATGCATTCTTTCATCGAAATTCTAGTCTTGATATCACGGAGACAACAATTCTTTTTACAAGCTACGCGCGTCCTCGAGTTTCCAACTCGAACTCGCGATTCACAACCCTAAGCATCGACCACATCCGACAGTTACTTATGCGAGTCCAACATAAAGCCCACCGCAACTTCATTACTCTATCACTTTTCAAACATCGGCATTTCATACAAAGGTTACCCGTATCGACAACTTCACATTCCTCCATCATGCTGAACATCGCATCTCTCTAAATTCCGTCTCTTAAAATCATTCTTAACTTCACGTCGTCTTCAAATCCAGATAACCTCCAAAACTCTCAACAGCGCTTGCACCGACGCTTGTCGACAGCATTCCAGACTATCTCTTACAACAGAACCCCTTCGAGAAGCAAGGCTTCTCCCCCACTTATCGTCAAACTAATTACTGAAATCAAAACAAACAAGTACCGACAGTGTTCACACACTCGTCGCGTACCAAGGGATAGACAACAATTAGACAACATTGGCCGGACAGACCGACCTGCTCTGATACCACTAATGTAACACCCCATTTCAACCCAGCAATTATAATGCGGAAAATATTAGAGTATTTAAAAATTTCTCGACAAACAAATGAGGCGTCACATATTCATTTAACAACAAATCACATCATCGCATTTAGCAGATACATAGCACTTCTTTGATCAATTAAACAGATACTCAGCATATAATACAATTCAATACAGAATAACTTCTTTTATTAGAACATGGCGGAATCATAGTTCTAAATCTTTAAATCAATAACATCATGTTCAGCTAAGATAAAACAATAAACAACAACATGGTAAACAACATAGATCATCCCCCCGAGTGCTACGTATCAGAGCGACAACCGACTCAATAAACAGCTACTAAATCTTCATATCCGAACACCTGCACGTTACCAATATAAAGGCAACGGCGAACAAGAGAAAAGGGTGAGATATCAAATCATATAAGTGAGCGTATGATAAATTGTATATTAGGATTCAGACATATATAGTTATCACATCACCAGTATTAATATTGTCATACACCTCATACTTTCACTAACTCACAAATCTCACATACTTCTCATCGCATCATAAGTCACACTACTTCACAATCGCATCAATTATATATAAACATATCATTCATTCACTTGCAAGTCAAATCATGATACGTCACGAGTATAAATCACAATTTTAGTCTCAAAACATCACAACATATAAGTCACTCATCTAGTCACAAAACATCACAACATATAAGTCACTCATCTAGTCACAAAACATCACATATACATTTAATTACAAAACATCACATATACGGCTAATCACAAAACATCACATATAAGTCACACCAGACATATTCAGTTAATCGCATTCACAAATATTGACATCATCATACTATTCATAAAATCATCAATTCATATTTTTACATACTTCCATCATTTAACAAGTCACAATATACAATCACGATATCGTCACAAAACGTCACAACTATGAATCACATAAGACAAATGGGACATGACTCATGTATATGCATGAGGTACCAATCGGAGCTTCAGCCCCCGTCACCAATTGCCCAATTCTGAGGCACAAGGCATAAGCCTTCGTCACTAATTTGCCAATCCAGGCCGTCACTGAGTATGCACATGCAATGTGACTCGACAAACAAGACATATGCAACATACTCATCACAATCACACGTCACTGCGAGACATACGCCTACATCACTGGTAATTACCAATTATTAGAGGTAATTCAACGTCACAATTAATCATTCATCTTCACTTAGTCACAAAATTATCATCACAAATATATACAACTTCACATATTATCAATCACCACAAACATCGTCATGTTTCGATACATCATTACAATTATACAACTTCTCATATAAACAAGATCATCACAACATCATCATGTTTCGGCGTAACACCACAAACATATAACTTCATATACTGACAAAATCATCACAACAAATCGACACATTAAGCCAAGTCAAATTAGTCTTATAATTCTCTATAAATTAGTCTTCTAATTAACTCACTAATCCACTATCAACTAACCAAAATTAATTCACCTAATATTCTCTAACTAATCGGATACATCCCGCGTCACTATCGGTTATCAAATTTCTGGTTAAATCCTTAATATTCACGACTTTACGAATTTTCGGGTTATACTCCCAAGTCACAAAACATAACTCGACCGATTAGTTTGGATACAATTCTATTCTTTACCGGTTATTCGATTCGTTCGGTTAAATTCTAAAGATACCGTTATTTATTGACAAACCGAATAATTAATCTAAGTTCAAGTTTATTCCAATTAAATAGGCTTATAAAAATTAATTCAACTATTAATTTAATCGACCGATTAATATCACAACTTTGACAAAAGAACACCACCACGTTAATGTACTAATTAAACTTAGCTACCACATCAATTTTCGTCAAATTCCAGACAACTAATTATACCGCTTAATTCGGCTATTCCGTCCGGGCGGGATTGTTTTGCATTCAATTAGTCCTACTCTACTGGTTTACTATTGCTACTGTTTCTAATTATTATCCATTTTAAAATCTCTATTTCATTTCCATTTATAACATGCCATTATATATGTATTAGATAATAGTATGCAAATGAAAAAAAAACAGAACAACTCTAGTTGTTATCAAGACATTTCATTGCCACTAAACAAAAGAAATAACCTTATCTTTCTAAACCAAATTTTAATGCATACAAAAATATGACAACTTAACAAACATTATAGAAAAGCCAAACACCTTGACACATTCCATTATTCAATTACTATCAAATGACATAAAGGCCAATATATAAAACTAAATATGCAAAATACTTCTAGACTTCTCTCCCCACTCCACCAAATCTCTACCTATATAAATAGGAAAGTTTATATCAATTATTATCTCAGAATTTCTCATTCCAACAATGATGAAAAAGCCAAGTTTAGTTTGAGACGTACATCTCCTCTGTCGTAACAAAACCAAAAGAAACAATGGGTTCCCAGATCTCCCACATAACCGGCCGTCAAGCATCATGCCACCCGTCAATTTTTCTCCATATTCTATTTCTATTTCTATTTCTAATGCACATCAACACCATAAACAATTTCTATTTTCAGATTAACTTAAACAAATTCCTTTTTTTTTTCTTTTTCCAGCAACAATCAATATAAGATAATGTAATAAATCTACACATCTAATTCCCCACATACAATTGTTCATAAGCCCCATTATAGGAAGAGAACCCCACCCTTACCTTATCAATTGAAGCAACTCAATGGGTCTCTAATTGCATCTCCAAGCTTGTTCCTCTTGGCTTGCCTCCTCTTCTCTTCAAACTTTGTTCTCTCCAAAATGACAAACTACACTTCTCATTCTCTAAAACCCTAATTTATCACTTTCAATTGGGCTTAGTCTTTCACTTCTTTTTCACAAACTAATTTAGGCCCAATAAGAATAATAACTCAAAATAATCAATTATATCACCTTTAATAATATTCCATCAATATAATAATTCCAACTTATAAATAATATTATTCTTAATATTATTTTCCGACTTCAATTTAATAATTCCAAATGTACCCTTAAATAACACCGACAATCTAAATTCGACTAAATCGAATATTTTCGGTCTAATCTTAATTACTCAGAAAATTCCCAAAACTTCAAATATTATTCCAATAATATTTCTAATACTGAAAATATCAAAACTCTTGATTAAATATCAATCCGCTATCCCGAACTAATACCGACTAAATCGTCTCAAAATACGAAAAAACTTCACTAAACACTCCGAACGTCTAGATTAAACAAATAATCGAATTTCCGGGCGTTACAACTCTCCCCCACTTAGAATATTTTCGTCCTCGAAAATCTACTTGACAACACCATCGCAACCAAATCTTGTGTCCAATTCTCAAATATCCAAATCGCGTTTGGTAACACTTTAATCACTACTTCTCCGACACAACAACGATTCCACAAGAACACAAACACATTACTATTCTTACCAGATTCACAATAATCTACCACCCAATGCAGCATCCTGGCTCATCGCACTTATTCCAATAGTCTATCAATCCAAACATCAAGATAACTCCACTTCACAGTCTTCTGACATATCGTCCTTCACTTCTTACAAGTCGTATAACAACAGTGCAACGCAATGCTTCCGTTGCGCAACTCTGATAATTCTTCTTTAAGTCACTGTCCTCATTAAAATTCTGTCAACTGTATAGTTTACAAATTTTCAATCCACTACAGACTTGCTTTAATTCTCATCAGCACACCATTGCTCACTTGGTACTTCTAATCTTTCCCTTTTTGCGACATCCGCTTGCACAAAACTCACTACCCCAGATTGTTCACTTCGTCAAACTCTTACTCAACCACTCCTCTCATCAAGCTAAACAAACTGATGTGCGACCATCTTCACGATAAAATATAAATACTCTTTCCACACTATTAAGGTAGCAAGACAAAGCTATAACATCCAACACGATTTCCGTCTACCATTAACAATGGATTGAGGGTGATCAGTTCCCCAATTTGTCAATTAGTATTCGACAACCATAGTGGAGTATAAACCGCTGTTACATCATAATAGCGTCATTTCCGAATTTTCACTCAATTCCAACAACACGTCATAATCCAATAATTCACTTTGGGTTTTTACAACTCCCACAAATTCCTACTCAATATATCTCGTCGATGAGACACCGACATCCAAACATTTTACAAAATCCTCTTCATAGTCACTTAGCATCACACAATCGTCAACACCTTTCCATTTTCAAAATTACTTCTATACTCGCACTTTACCATTCACCTCGTCTCAATCAAGTCCTCCTCACATAAAATTGGTGATAAAAAAAAGTTCTCTACAATCCTTCTTATAATACAATTCGTCTCTTTATCTTTCTGACGCTTCAAACGCAGCCCAAATCGGATATCCGAAACTAAAGTTATGAATTTTTAAAGTTTCACAATGATTCTGAATTTTCTGCGACTTGCTTACGGAGATCTCACTCCGAAACTCACCTTTCTTTGACTTACGCACGTTCCAAATGGCCTCTAGAATAACTCCTTATAACTCGAGAGATGCATTCTTTCATCGAAATTCTAGTCTTGATATCACGGAGACAACAATTCTTTTTACAAGCTACGCGCGTCCTCGAGTTTCCAACTCGAACTCGCGATTCACAACCCTAAGCATCGACCACATCCGACAGTTACTTATGCGAGTCCAACATAAAGCCCACCGCAACTTCATTACTCTATCACTTTTCAAACATCGGCATTTCATACAAAGGTTACCCGTATCGACAACTTCACATTCCTCCATCATGCTGAACATCGCATCTCTCTAAATTCCGTCTCTCAAAATCATTCTTAACTTCACGTCGTCTTCAAATCCAGATAACCTCCAAAACTCTCAACAGCGCTTGCACCGACGCTTGTCGACAGCATTCCAGACTATCTCTTACAACAGAACCCCTTCGAGAAGCAAGGCTTCTCCCCCACTTATCGTCAAACTAATTACTGAAATCAAAACAAACAAGTACCGACAGTGTTCACACACTCGTCGCGTACCAAGGGATAGACAACAATTAGACAACATTGGCCGGACAGACCGACCTGCTCTGATACCACTAATGTAACACCCCATTTCAACCCAGCAATTATAATGCGGAAAATATCAGAGTATTTAAAAATTTCTCGACAAACAAATGAGGCGTCACATATTCATTTAACAACAAATCACATCATCGCATTTAGCAGATACATAGCACTTCTTTCATCAATTAAACAGATACTCAGCATATAATACAATTCAATACAGAATAACTTCTTTTATTAGAACATGGCGGAATCATAGTTCTAAATCTTTAAATCAATAACATCATGTTCAGCTAAGATAAAACAATAAACAACAACATGGTAAACAACATAGATCATCCCTCCGAGTGCTACGTATCAGAGCGACAACCGACTCAATAAACAGCTACTAAATCTTCATATCCGAACACCTGCACGTTACCAATATAAAGGCAACGGCGAACAAGAGAAAAGGGTGAGATATCAAATCATATAAGTGAGCGTATGATAAATTGTATATTAGGATTCAGACATATATAGTTATCACATCACCAGTATTAATATTGTCATACACCTCATACTTTCACTAACTCACAAATCTCACATACTTCTCATCGCATCATAAGTCACACTACTTCACAATCGCATCAATTATATATAAACATATCATTCATTCACTTGCAAGTCAAATCATGATACGTCACGAGTATAAATCACAATTTTAGTCTCAAAACATCACAACATATAAGTCACTCATCTAGTCACAAAACATCACAACATATAAGTCACTCATCTAGTCACAAAACATCACATATACATTTAATTACAAAACATCACATATACGGCTAATCACAAAACATCACATATAAGTCACACCAGACATATTCAGTTAATCGCATTCACAAATATTGACATCATCATACTATTCATAAAATCATCAATTCATATTTTTACATACTTCCATCATTTAACAAGTCACAATATACAATCACGATATCGTCACAAAACGTCACAGCTATGAATCACATAAGACAAATGGGACATGACTCATGTATATGCATGAGGTACCAATCGGAGCTTCAGCCCCCGTCACCAATTGCCCAATTCTGAGGCACAAGGCATAAGCCTTCGTCACTAATTTGCCAATCCAGGCCGTCACTGAGTATGCATATGCAATGTGACTCGACAAACAAGACATATGCAACATACTCATCACAATCACACGTCACTGCGAGACATACGCCTACATCACTGGTAATTACCAATTATTAGAGGTAATTCAACGTCACAATTAATCATTCATCTTCACTTAGTCACAAAATTATCATCACAAATATATACAACTTCACATATTATCAATCACCACAAACATCGTCATGTTTCGATACATCATTACAATTATACAACTTCTCATATAAACAAGATCATCACAACATCATCATGTTTCGGCGTAACACCACAAACATATAACTTCATATACTGACAAAATCATCACAACAAATCGACACATTAAGCCAAGTCAAATTAGTCTTATAATTCTCTATAAATTAGTCTTCTAATTAACTCACTAATCCACTATCAACTAACCAAAATTAATTCACCTAATATTCTCTAACTAATCGGATACATCCCGCGTCACTATCGGTTATCAAATTTCTGGTTAAATCCTTAATATTCACGACTTTACGAATTTTCGGGTTATACTCCCAAGTCACAAAACATAACTCGACCGATTAGTTTGGATACAATTCTATTCTTTACCGGTTATTCGATTCGTTCGGTTAAATTCTAAAGATACCGTTATTTATTGACAAACCGAATAATTAATCTAAGTTCAAGTTTATTCCAATTAAATAGGCTTATAAAAATTAATTCAACTATTAATTTAATCGACCGATTAATATCACAACTTTGACAAAAGAACACCACCACGTTAATGTACTAATTAAACTTAGCTACCACGTCAATTTTCGTCAAATTCCAGACAACTAATTATACCGCTTAATTCGGCTATTCCGTCCGGGCGGGATTGTTTTGCATTCAATTAGTCCTACTCTACTGGTTTACTATTGCTACTGTTTCTAATTATTATCCATTTTAAAATCTCTATTTCATTTCCATTTATAACATGCCATTATATATGTATTAGATAATAGTATGCAAATGAAAAAAAAACAGAACAACTCTAGTTGTTATCAAGACATTTCATTGCCACTAAACAAAAGAAATAACCTTATCTTTCTAAACCAAATTTTAATGCATACAAAAATATGACAACTTAACAAACATTATAGAAAAGCCAAACACCTTGACACATTCCATTATTCAATTACTATCAAATGACATAAAGGCCAATATATAAAACTAAATATGCAAAATACTTCTAGACTTCTCTCCCCACTCCACCAAATCTCTACCTATATAAATAGGAAAGTTTATATCAATTATTATCTCAGAATTTCTCATTCCAACAATGATGAAAAAGCCAAGTTTAGTTTGAGACGTACATCTCCTCTGTCGTAACAAAACCAAAAGAAACAATGGGTTCCCAGATCTCCCACATAACCGGCCGTCAAGCATCATGCCACCCGTCAATTTTTCTCCATATTCTATTTCTATTTCTATTTCTAATGCACATCAACACCATAAACAATTTCTATTTTCAGATTAACTTAAACAAATTCCTTTTTTTTTTCTTTTTCCAGCAACAATCAATATAAGATAATGTAATAAATCTACACATCTAATTTCCCATATACAATTGTTCATAAGCCCCATTATAGGAAGAGAACCCCACCCTTACCTTATCAATTGAAGCAACTCAATGGGTCTCTAATTGCATCTCCAAGCTTGTTCCTCTTGGCTTGCCTCCTCTTCTCTTCAAACTTTGTTCTCTCCAAAATGACAAACTACACTTCTCATTCTCTAAAACCCTAATTTATCACTTTCAATTGGGCTTAGTCTTTCACTTCTTTTTCACAAACTAATTTAGGCCCAATAAGAATAATAACTCAAAATAATCAATTATATCACCTTTAATAATATTCCATCAATATAATAATTCCAACTTATAAATAATATTATTCTTAATATTATTTTCCGACTTCAATTTAATAATTCCAAATGTACCCTTAAATAACACCGACAATCTAAATTCGACTAAATCGAATATTTTCGGTCTAATCTTAATTACTCAGAAAATTCCCAAAACTTCAAATATTATTCCAATAATATTTCTAATACTGAAAATATCAAAACTCTTGATTAAATATCAATCCGCTATCCCGAACTAATACCGACTAAATCGTCTCAAAATACGAAAAAACTTCACTAAACACTCTGAACGTCTAGATTAAACAAATAATCGAATTTCCGGGCGTTACAACTGCCACCAATCTCACAACTTCACTTTTGTATTCTCCTTTTGTCATCAATACAATTAAAAATTCAATAATATGAAAGACAATAATATACTTGGAAATACAATATTTCAAGATGCAATTAAGATTAAAGATAGACAATAATATTGTTTTCATATTAAAGATCATAATAATATATTATTGTCGTAACAAATATAAACAAAGGGTACAACAAATAGAATAATAATAAAAGTTGCATTAACATAAAGAACAAATATCCATTTTGAATTAATCTATAATTGATTACAATATAACAAATACTTTTGATGTCAAAATCATAATCTTCTTGATACCTCTTGAATTTGGATACCATCCTTCCATTCCATTGTTCCATTTCATAATCCTATTCAATACATATAACAAATTAAAAATCTCAAACATAAATTAAAAATATAAACTTAAAAATATTTTAAAAAATAATAATTATTTGACAAATCTTTGCTACATTTAACTTACAGAAAAATAATTAGGATAAAAAATTTATAGTTGTTGTTACAATTATAAATAAATTTTAACATATCGATTTATTTAACAAATAACTCATTGGATTGGCTACCCAGTTATCAAAAAAACAACTGCACACTTATAAAAGGCTTTCTAAAATAAAATAAAAATACAAACTTATTTGAATGAGGGCGAAAAATCGCAACAGTAAAAACACAAAAGTTGAGCAAGGTGAAATTTGAAAGATGAAAAAGGCGATATCTGAAAAACACAAAAGGAAAAAAATCGAAAAACCGCAACATCAACATTTCAGCATTGCAACACACACATATTGCTCACAGTTTGACTTTGAACACAATAAAATCGAAAATAAAAAGTATGACCTTTTAACATATCAAAACATGGAAAACAATGGCAAAAGTGAATAGACAGACCTTGTAAGTATGAAGAAGATGAGAGTTGATTTCAAATCTGGTGGTTTTGATATCAGATTCAGTGATTTCAATTTCAGATCTGATGTTCCCGTGGTTTCAATTTCAGATCCCTCACCGGTAAAATCGGATCCAACCTATAACCTGGAAAATAAACCACAAAATCATCAAATCAACTACAAAAATCCTATCTACAGAATCAAAACCCTAAGTTTATAAGAAAACCAAACAAAACCCATACTTTTTTAGCTTCAAAATTCACCGGCAAAACTCAATCCGTCTATAACCTGAAAAACAAACCACAAAAGAGTTAGAAGAGGATGGTGATGATGTTATTACAGAATGAAGGTGGGGAAGAAAAAGAAGGGGGAAGGTTGAGGTAGAAGACTCAGTCGTCGGATAGAAAGAGAAGAGAGAAAAAGAGAAATAGAAAGATTGAAATAATATGAAAGAAGAGAAATAGAAAGAGATGATGTAGTAAGAGAGAGAGAAGACATTGTAAAAACAGAGAAAGGTGGAAGATGGGTTTGAGAAATCAGAGAGATGGAAGAGAGAGACAACAAAGAGAAAAAGGTTGGAAAGGCTTTATAAAATTGTGTTTTCAAGAAAGATTTACAAAATATATTGTTGGAAAGGCTTTTACTTGGAAAAAGCGTGGAGGAGGAGGTTTTGCTGTAACCAAGAAGATTTGCACAATTCCAATACCTTTTCTCACGTTAGTATTAATGATGGAAAATAAAATAGACAATTGAAAGGGTATGCAATGATTAAGGAATATATATTTTAATTAAAATATTAAAGGAGATCCAATTACCATTATGTCCCCGAATATCACCCTCAAATTGGTGATTAGAGGGATAATAAAAGAATTTCATATGTCATGTACTTTATTATATTAAAAGTAGATATGTAAATGACTATAGAGTAACATCAAAAAAAAGAGCTTTTAGCTTTTCAGCTCATATTAACAAAAAAGTTTAATTTGGTAACTATCATTTAGCTTTTAGCTTGTAGCTTTTTTACTAGCTTTTAGTTTTTCTCTCAAAAGCTATTTAAAGTAGTTTTTAGCTTGTGACTTTTTATTTCATTTATACCCCTATTATTTTAACAAAAATACAATATATATATAGATATATATATATATATATATATATATATATATATATATATATATATATATATATATATATATATATATATATATGAGATTATTATTTTAAATTAGTATAATTGAATTCAAAATCGTAATTATGTTATTTTATATATTTCATTAAATCTATATATAAATTTTATTATATAATTTCATTTAAAATTTTATATATAATTGTTCGATATATTTTGATGTTATTTTTAATTTTAATATATATTAATTTTTTTGCATGTGTTTGCTAATATATGTATTTTTATTTTATAAAAATTAATTTAATTATATAATACAATAATATAATGAGACTATCAATTTCTTAATTAATAATGTTCTTTTATGTCATTTTATATTTATCAGCTAGTAATAGTATAACAATTAATTCACCAAACACTCAAATTAACTTATCAGCTACCAGCTATCAGCTACCAGCTAAAAGTCATCAGCAACCAGCTACCAGCTAGTTTTACAGAGCCTATAGTTAGAATTCAAATATATATATATATATATATATATATATATATATATATATATTGTTTTTTATGTTAATTACTGTTAATGTAAAAATTTTAACATTGTTAACTAATTATAATCATTTTATAAAAAATATATATTTCTTTTGTAGATCCACAATCTTTTGTAGATCCGAAGAAAAACTAAAAGAGGAACAAATGTAGGAGCTTAAAATTTTGAAACATCAAAAATAAAAATTAAGTTGTAAGAAATACAAAACAAAAGAAAAAAATTATTCCAAATTTAAAAAAAATACCATTTTTTACAATATGTTTTATGCACATACAAAAGGGGAGAGAGAAAAAATTGAAAATCGAACAAAAACCATATTTACCACCGAGTAACAACAACAACACCAACAAAAAAACCAAATTTGAGATGAAATCTACAAATTAAACAAAAAACCAATAAAAGGAGCACGATTTCTTCATCACCACTCAGTAACAACAAAAAAGTCAGATCTGAGAGAAAAAAGAAAAAAATGATGAACCCTTTAATATTGTTGCGAAACATATCTGAAACAAAAACCATAATAACGATGTTAGTGATGCTGAATAAATAAGAAAAATAAAACACCGTCAACGATAACCATTAAGAAGAAGAATATAAAACACAAAGAAAAAGAGGAAGAAGGAAGAAGAAGAGGTAGTGAGATTGTTAATTTGTAACCGTAGTGGAATTGGAAACAATTGGAATAAGAATATGCTAATAGATGGAAGAGAGGAAGAATAAAAAAATGGAACATTTCAAAACAAAATAGTGGAATATTAGGGTCCGTTTGGTTCAACGGAGGGGAGGGGAGGGAAGGGGATTTAATCGAGGGGAGGGGAATGGAGGGGAAGGGAGGGGAGGGAATTTAACTAAATATATGTTTGGTTCAAAGAAGGGGAGGGGAGGGGAGGGGAGGGATTTTTAACAACAAGTATGTTTGGTTCACAAGGGGAGGGGAGGGATTTTAAAATCAATTTACCTTTTCATCCTTATAAATATTATTATTTGTGCTTAGTAAAAATAATTCTTAATAAAAACTTGTTCATTCATAAACCATAATATAACCGTAAACAACAACACACATTAGTTGAACTATATATCTTCAACGCAAATCAAACTATTATCTGATCTTATGATTCATCTAACTCAATAAAACAATTCCTATAATTAAAAATAAATAAAATAAGGTTATAATATTAAAAAAATTAAATAAATAATATTAGAGTTAAAATTTTTATTTATAACATAAATATATTATATTTACATATATTGTATAATGTTATTATTATTATTAATAGTATAATAAAAAAAGTCTTATTACTATCATATATAAGAACCGATATAAGTATAAGTATCTTATTATTATAAAAATAATAATATAATATCAAAAAGGGAACTTCAACAAAATAAAAAGAAAAAAACTCACCTGAGAGGAACATCGCACCAATAGCAACTACACAATAGAAAAAAATAAACGTGAAATAATACGGAGGAAAAATCTAGTCTTTAATAATTCAATAAGGACAATCTTGGAATTAAAAAAATAATTGAGGTTAAAATAGAAAAATAATATAATTATGATTACTAGATCTTCCCTCCCCTCTGAATCCCTCCAATTTGGAGGGGAGCAAAAAGTGGGTCTAGGAGAGATTTTGCTCCCCTCCCCCCTCCCCTCCGAATCCCTCCAATTTGGAGGGGAGCAAAAAGTGGGTCTAGGAGGGATTTTGCTCCCCTCCCCCCCCTCCCCTCCCCTTATTAAAAATGAACCAAACACAAATTTTTATAAATATTCCCTCCCCTCCCCTCCCCTCCATCTACTCCCAACCAAACGGACCCTTAGGGTCTGTTTGGTTCAAATGAGGGGGAGGGGAGGGGAGGAATTTTAATGGAGGGAAGGGGAGGGGAGGGAAGGAGAGGGATTTTTATTAATTATATGTATGTTTGGTTCAAACGAGGGGAGGGGAGGGGAGGGAAGAGATTTTGATTAAAAATGTGTTTGGTTCACGAGGGGAGGGGAGGGGTTTTATTAATAATTTACATTTTTATCCTTATGATTATAACTGATATGATATTCAAAGGTGAAAATTTCATAAATAATTTTTTGGAAATAATATTTGTAATATTGAGTGATTAAAAATTTATAACTTACTACATAACGTTAAAAAAATTGAATACACTTGATACATATTATAACTTTCGACGCAAAATTATCTATCTGTTGATAACAACTTTTAAATACATAAAATAACTTATTGTTATATATATATATATATATATATATATATATATATATATATATATATATATATATATATATATATATATATATATATATAAAATAAACAAAATAAATGAATGGTTTAAAATTTTATATAAAACATATATAATAGAATATATAATAAAATTTTAAAAAAATTAACATAAATAAACATAAAAATTATAATTATAATAAAAAATTAAAAATTGTAGTGATTATAACTTTTATTAAATAAAAATAATAATTTTAAGGTAAAAAGTAATTATAATAAATTGATATAAGCAATAGAGAAAAATCACAAAAAAAGAAGAAGCAGACGAAAGAAAATAATAATTTTGAAATAATAAAATAAAATTAAGGATATTTTAGTAAATATATTAATTTATTAAATATCAACAGTCACATTCCCTCCTCTCCCCTCCGAATCCCTCCGATTCGGGGGGACGCAAAAAATGTAATTGGGAGGGATTTTGCTCCCCTCCCCTCCCCTCCTCTCCCCTCCTAAAAATTGAACCAAACACAATTTATTATAAATATTCCCTCCCCTCCCCTCCCCTCCATTTACCTCGAACCAAACACACCCTTAGGCTAGACACGTGGCTTGGTGTGGAAAGAGTAGAGTGGCTTTTCTTATAGTCCAATTATTTTATTTTATTTGTAATAAAGGAATTAAGTTTGTTATCTTGAATGCAGGGGTGGCAAGCAGACTCAAACCCGCGGAGCCCACCCGCACCGAACCTGAATCAACGGGTGAAAACCCTAGTTGATTGAGTTTGAGTTCGGGTGCTACCCGGTATTTTGGATGCGGGTTTGGGTAATATAAAACCCGCGCCCGAAACCTAAAATCACATCCGCTTATATATAGATATATTGTGGAAAGTTGTAAAAAAATTGTATGAAAAATGTATTTTATGTATTTTGCTACGAATTTCGGTTTGGGTGAAACAACCTGAACCCAGCGGGTGTGAGCGTGGGTGTTATTTTGCCACCCGAATAGTCTTTGGGTTCGGGTTCAGATGGTAATTTTGAATGCAGGTTTGGGTAGTGTGAAATCCGCACCTGACCCGATCCGTTGTCATCCTTACTTGAATGTAGTATGTTGTAATTTTTGACTATCTCTCTTCTTATTATTGGGAGATTTCTTTGGTATAAAAGGAAATTAAGTTCTCTCAATCAATAATCTCAATTTGTATTTTTTTTAAAGAATATTTCAATACACTCCTTGAAACTATTATTTACTTGTCTAAATTTCAATTATGTCCTCTGCTTCTATAGATACACATTATGAATCACTTTATTTTTTTAAAAATTTGGTTTTTCCCAGAGGTACATCTACGGAAGCTTAAAAAACATAATGAACATTGGAAAAATTCAAAGGAATTCAAATTCATGTAATCTTTCATAGATGTATCTACGGAACATATTAAAAACAAAGTGTTCCGTAGATGTACCTACGAAACCTTCTGTTATATTTTCAATCAACTATATTTCACTCTTAAACTCTAATATTTTTAACAAAAATGGAACATCAAATTATAGTACATCAAAGTAGTGCAATTTAAAGAAAATGGAATATAGTATACCAAAAGAATATATCGTATATATCATCCAAATAGTGTCAGATACATAATTAAAATAAAGTACATAAATGTAATCAAAATACTAACATCAATAAAATTACAGGCATCACTACTATGTGTGCCGGACGACATTCTCCTCCATTCCTCTGCCTTTGGCCCCGCCTCTATGTCCACCATGTCGTTTCCTGGCTACTCTACCTCTATCGTCAAGTGCCCGACCACCTGTCCAGGCACGATGTCGGCTGTACAAAAAACCCCATCTGCCACCTTAATGATACCATCTAGTATACGCTTGTGATTAGACCCCTCATGGAAGAAACCATCGGCAATGTCTGCCCGCGCCATGTTAGTTATCTCACGACAGCGAGGAAGAACATCGTCAGTATGGTCCAACTGAGACTAATGAGTCTGGAAGATCTCCTCATGGGTTAGTCTGAGTGGTGACCCTGTTGTAGTGGAGATCATGTATGGGTGTGACACATGAAGTACCAAGTGATGTACCCGCTAGTACAACTCCAGTCTCTCTCTGATCTAGTCGCCCGAGCTTCGTCAAGAACCATGTGATGCTCAAAGTCTGTAATGACCTCATCTATCTGCCGACAGGTAATGACAATAGGAGCAGAGACGGAAGGGTGGCGAGGTATCGTCTAACAGTAGCCGAATTGCCGCATGACGCATTTCGGAAGATAACAAACAGTGCTGGTCGAACTGGCAGCCTACCATCCAAAATATATGGCAACGTTATCCCACGCAACCGTCTCATTGTGAGCAGTATAGCAGTAGTTTCGGATGTCGTCTGCAGCCATGCAGTCAAGAGACTTCCTGTAAGGATCTGACACCTGGTTCCCTCTGAGGGGGGTGAAGGCACTAGCACGCTGCATGGCCTTAGTGTAGCCAGGAACCTCTACCCAGCCAATGATCATGGGAAGTGTTGTAATATCCAACCTTGAAAAAAAACATGGGAATCAAACATTATCACAAATATATAATGAATAACTTTGAGAAAAAGTATAATGATATAAGATTGTTATCACTAAGAGGGAACAGTTGTCAGCCACAGTCCTTGTCTTCCACAGGCATCCCTCTCCGAGTCTATGGTAGTTGTACGCGAGTGTATCCGCTCTCAAGTTGTACTCATGGATATGTGAGAGGCTCGTGTCCACAAACAGTTGAGTGCCTAACAAAAATAGGAAGTAAAATCTCAGCACCTCTACTGGATCACCAGCAGCCTGCTGTACCGCAAGGAGCTCGGCCTTGTACTACCACATTAAGAAGGAAAACTCACATGTGCGCCGTAGATCCTCTCCACCTCCTTAAGTGCGTCTTCAGGATCAGCCCTGAGCTCCTCAATCAGAGCCTCCCCCACTTCCTCCTTTGTCAGCCTACCGTGACCAAGGAGGGTACCCCTGATAGGTATATGCAGGAGGCATGCAATGTCGTTAAGTGTGATGCTAATCTCATCATGAGGCATATGGAATGACAACGCCTCTGGGTGCACCTCTCCGCAAATGCCATCAACATCCCATTATGTATGGTGGAGTACCCAATTTGATAGAGGTCCTTCAGTCGAGAAGCTATGAGGACATCCTGGAACCATGACTCGATAGGCTGCACGAGAGAGGCAATCTTTCGATCGTGGTTGTAGAACTTCTCGGAATCCTTATCCGGATATTTTCCAAAGAAAACACTATTAATAATTAGCAAAATTAGAAATAATAAATTTTCACTAAGGACAAAAAAGTAATAGGTAACAAGTCGAAGAAATTTTACCTCTCCATCCCAGACATGTATGGCTGTATAATCCGCATACCCTATCAACAGGAATAAATCTGAAGGACCCCCTGGATAGCCCACAGGTGCATCAGCCTCCTCGTGCAACGAGTCAATACCATCAAGACGTGGCACGGGAAATCCAGCATCGTCCGGAGGTGGCATAGGAGTAGGAGAAGTGACCTGATGACCTATGCGAGCAGAGGGAGTTTGTGAGAAACCCTCACCATCATCACGAGTCTCCGAGATGAAGTAGTCGATGTGGAAGGCCCTTCTGCTGAAATAGATGTACCAGGTGCCTCTGCTAGAACGAGGGTATTAGGTGCATCTGCTGGAACGGAGGCTTCATTCGTCACATGTGAAACTACCTGCATCTATGCACGTCGCTCGGAGGCATGTTGTGCAACCCTCCAAAATATAATGCGGTATGGATGGTCGACCATAATATTTGTATTGTATTATAAATAAAGTCGGGTTAGATACAATTAACTTGTAAAAGAAAAGGAAAAAAAATCAAATTTAACTTCGTATGTACAAATAGGGAAGACTTCCGTAGATGTAGCTACGGAAGCACCCAACATTACAAAAAATGGGATGGTTCCATAGGTGCATCTACGGAACTACCTAACATTTCATTTGTTCCGTAGATGCACCTATGGAACGTTTTGGAACTCAAAGAACCTAAAAATGGCGCCTGTTACTGTTCCATACACTAAAAAACCAAATTTTGGTGGCTTGGTCGTCCGTTTTACACTTCTAAAAATACCTACATTGTCTCTAAACTATCTTTCTAAAACTATCCAATCATTTCTACACCTAAAAATTGAATTCTATCTCTATAACGGGAAAACTCAAAAACTAAATAACTTACCGATTAAATTGAGTTTTGAAGTTGTTGGAATGTGTTGATCGTTGATGTTGACGTTTATCACTGAATTTGAGAAATAAACAACTTTGGTAGATATTGATTTTTGAGGTTTAGAGAGTTTGAGAGTGTGAAGAATGAGGGAGGAGAAGAGTTTGGTGCGAAAATAACATCAAATGCTTCCGTAGATGCATCGTTGTAAGTATTTCGTAGATGCACCTACGGAACAAATGAACTTTGAAATAAAAAAAGGTACTTCCGGAGATACATCTACGGAAGCAGTGGGCATTTTTGACAACGCGCATGGTGCAAAAGAGACTTAAGGGGTGGGGTTAGGGTGTATTTGGTTCGAGGTAGAAGGAAGGGAGGGGAGGGAGGAGAGGGGATATTTTTAGTGAAATATGTTTGGTTCAATTTTTATGAGGGAGAGAAGGGGAGGGGAGGGGAAGGGAGGGGAGTAAAATCCCCCCAAAGCACACTTTTTAAGTTCTCCCAAATCAGAGGGATTCAGAGGGGAAGGGAGGGAATGTGAGATTTAATATTTGATAAATTAATATATATACTAAAATATCCTCAATTTTATTTTAGTATTTCAAAATTATTATTTTCTTTCGTGTTCTTGCTTCTCTTTTTTTGTGATTATTCTCTATTGCTTCCACTAATTTATTATAATTATTCTTCACCTTCAAATTATTTTTTATCTAATATAAATTATTATCACTATATTTTTTTTGTTTTTCTTTTATAATTTTAATTTTTATGTTTATTATGTAATTTTTTTACTAATTTTGTTGTGTATTTTATTATATACTTTTTTATATAAAATTTTAAATTATTATTTTTTAATTATATTGTAATATATAATATTTAATAACAAGTTATTTTATGAATTCAAAAGTTGTTTTCAGCATAATTTACTTTGTGTCGAGAGTTATAATACAAATCAAGCGTACACAATTTTTTAATGTTATGTGATAAATTACAATTTTTTAATCACTCAATATTATAAATATTATTTCCAAAAAAAATAGTCTATGATTCTTCTTTAATCTTCATTGTCTTCATACAAGACATCTCTCCCCCTTTTTAGCCATAATATGGGAAAGGCAACATCAGGAAGGAGAGTCAGGTCTGATTTATATGTCGCAACATCTTATTCGACATTTTCAAAACATTACCATTTCGGCACATCAGACTTAATTACCACAGAAACTTAACTTCAGATTTTCATACTTTGAGAGATTTAGCAGATTTATCAACATATTTTAAAGCAAGAGATTTTGACTTCTTAGTTGGTTCATCTACAATAAACTCAATCTCATGGATTTGGAGGTTACTAATTAAACTTTCTAGACTAATTTTGTTCAAAACTCTGGCTTCTTGTATGGCAGTTATCTTGAATCTATATGTGACAGAAAAACTCCTAAGATCTTCTTGACATGATCAGTTGCAGTGTAGCTTTTGTTCAAAACTTGAAGTCCGAACACAAGAACCTGAAACCTTGAGAACATGGAACCTTGCAACCTTAAATTTCAGAAGATTTGCCTTAACTTCTTTCACTTGATGATTCCCTTTCTAAGAAGCACAAAGAGATTCAAAGATGGTTTTAGCAGTAGATTTATTGAGAATATTAAAATACCCAGAGTGAGGTAGAACATCAACTAAGATTCCTCTGACTCTATGATGTTTTTTGTAAAGATTTTTCTGAGCAGGTGTGAGACTCTTTCTATCAGTCACCATACCTACTCCATCAACATCAAAGTCAGTACAATGTTCAATAATGTCCCATAGCTCATCATCAAATCCTATGATATGAGTGTACATTTTGCTTTTCCACCATTCAAACTCCGTAGAATTTCCATTGAATTTAGAAGGTTTAGACATGTAGGTGTTATTTTCAGAGGCGCTACAATCAAAGGGCGCATTACTAAAAATTAGGACCAAAGGATTCAGGATCAGATTCATCCATGGGGTTTTTTCTCTTAGGATCTTTTTTGTACCACAGTTAACTGTTAACACACAGATCATGCTCTAATGCCAGCTAAAGGCGAGAAAAACACAAGAAAGGGGGTTGAATTATGCTGAATTTTGCTTCTTTTTCTGTTTAAGATCTATTATTAGATTCTGATCAAAAGTTCTGAATCTGAGTTAGAATCTGATAGAGATAGCAGCGGATAGTATTGATCATAAATAAATAAGAGAGCAAGACAACATACAAACAATTATCATAGTTCCTCATGTAAACCAGAATTAGTTCAGTCCCATTGCATTTTCGAGAGATTTCCACTATAACCAAATATGATTACAAATTTCTCAAGCACATAAGAAAGAGACTTCCAATGCCTAAACACACAAGTAAAGGACTTCAGTGCTCAAGAACACAAGCAAGAGACCTCTAATTTATCAAGCACACAAGCAAGAGACTTCCAATGCTCAAACACACAAGTAATAGACTTCTAACAATCTATCTAACAGATAAATGATAGTGATAGAGTGATAATTACACTTGATATACAATCATAGGTGTAAACAAAATTACAACACAAAGAACTCTAAGACTTAAGAACTTCTAAGAATGTATAGTTGGTAAGATTAACTTGTGCTATTTCTTTTGATAGAGTAACTTCTCTTTTTCTTTTCAAGGTGCAGTGTTATATGTTTCTCCAAATCTTCATTTCCTTTTATAGAGTTCCACGAGAGAGTAGTTGGAGAGAACTTCAAGCACAAAAGAGTTTTTGAAGACTAGCATCAACAGATCCGTAACAAAGCTTCCTGAAATGGTTAATACCATTGCAAGCTCATTTGAAACTCCTTTGCTACAAAGAGAATTATTAGTTGTAAAACTTCAGGCTTCTGCAACTTTCTGCTAAGTCTTCACGTGATCAGAACATGACAAATTGACCTTAGAGTCTGATAGCAACCTGTCAGAAAATCCTTGGTTGTTTAGTCTTTACTGGGTTCAGGTTCTTCAGAGTCTGAGTCTTAGGTTTAGATCCTCAGACTCTGACTCTTCAAAGGCTGGCTTGATCTCTAGAAGCTGACTTGATCAAAGTCTGGAGACTTCAGGTTCTGGTCATCAGAAGATGACTTGATCAGGCGTTGATTCTCCAGAGTCTGATCTTCATAATCTCTATCTTGAGAGCTTATCTTTCAGTGTCTAGTGCAGTTTTAGAACTGACGTTCAATTAGTATATTGATCTTTGTACCTCCACACTTGAATACACATTAGTCTATTATATTGTTCTTTAAATACTTTGTTATCATCAAAACCTAAGGGATATGACAATTTTGTTCCAACACTATCCCAAAAAAGCATTAATGTATGAACTAGATTTGCGTAAGACTCTGATAATGAAAGCAATAACATCAATGCTTGGTATTCTACATCAATCTTAATTTCTATATTATTCAAGACTGATATAATCGTATCAAACTTGTTGATATAATCCCAGATTGAGATTTTCTCTTCCATCTAGCACGTGTACAATTTAGATTTCAAATAGATCTTATTTGTTAGAGTTTTCATCATGTAATTATTCTCTAACTTTACAATATGCCAATAACTATTTCTTCTTCATTAACTAATAATGCTACACCTCTCATAAGTAGAGTTGTCTCAAAATTTCACTATGCCATAAAAGGCCTACGACAACAAGCGTAGGTGGCGCTGCTATAGGTTTTAGCAGCGCTTTTTGTTTAGGCAAAAGCGCTGTCGTAGGTAGGCCTAAGGCAGCGCTTTTTCTTAAAAAGCGCTTTCATATATAGGCCTAAGGAACCGTTTTTTTTCCTTGAAAAGCGCTTTCTTAGGCCTACCTACGACAACGCTTTTTATGAAAAAGCGCTTTCGTTAGTGTTTTTAATAAACCTATTATTTTTATAATTTCTAAACCTGCATTTTTGGCAGCCTTATTTCATGAACCTGTAATCTACCATTGTTATCCCATAAACCTATAATTTACAATCGTAATCCCGTTATTTCAGTAATCTCATTATTTCAACAAAGAAGCGATTTCGATTATATACAAAAAAGTCATTATAAATTATACCATTACATTATATACCATGGTAATTAATCCAAAATATATATACACCGATTCACATATTTCTAACATGACCAAAACAACTAAACCAATTCACATTACATTATAACAATAAGAAAATCATCCCTAAACAACTAAATCGGTCTTGGTAAACCACTCTAGTTGCTAATCCTTATAATGAAGGGCGTGACATTTTTGCCGGTGAAAATACAACAGTTAACCTGGCGTGATCAAAAAGAGAATAATCTCCAGGCCAAAGTCCTTTCTCCATTTCTCGCGGAAACAACATTACATTCTTCACTTTGAAATCAATGGCTTCTTGCTCCTGCTCAGTATTAGAATTCTCCATGCATTGATCCTTGGATTACTTGCCATCTTGGCTGGAATTGGAGCCCTACAATTTGAGCAAGTGTGTTTTCCTTGCCCAATCCATTTTTGGAAACATTTCAAACAGAAATTGTGCCCACATGAAGTCTGAATCATCATAAACAACAACAACACAATCAATTTCATTATCAATTTCAAAAACCAATAATAATAATCATAAAAAAAAAAAATCTTCAACAGGCTTCACTTCAGATAAAATTCTAACAAATAACAATAAAAATTTAACAAAAACAATTGTTCTTCAACAAGCTTAACCTCAAATCAAATAGTTCAAAATCTTGATCATAACAAACAACAACAACAGCAGCAACAACAACAACAAATCAATTTCAATGTCAAAAATTAATTTTAACAAAACTAAATATTCTTCATCACTTCAGCTAACATCAAATCATTCAAATGAAAACCAATTCAATAATAATAAACATTTAACAAAACCAAATGGTCTTCAACATGCTTCACTCTAGATTAAATCGTCTAAAAAACATCAAATCAATTTCAATCACCAAAAAAAACAATTTAAATTAAACTAAATGTTCTTCAACCCTTAAGTAATCATCAAATCATTCAAAATGAAAATCAATTTAGCAAAATCAAATTTTCTTCAATACTCAATAATCCTATAACTTAATCAAAACAAACATACAACAACATTCATTTTCATTTTCATTTTTATAGAACTAAATGTTTTACAGAACGCTTTAGTTAAGATCAAATTGTTCGCATGATTTCAACATAATGTCACTAAAAATCATAGAAAATCAAACCTAAAAATAACAAATTCCAATCTATAAAAAGGGGAAAACGAAAGAAACTTAGAGTAATAGGCATCTCAAGTAAAAGCATACAGGTAACATATTAACTTATTACTCTCTCGGTGGTGCCTAATGGACAGATAACATATTACTTTCATTAACTTAATCAAACATATTATGTTGTTTTGATTGGAACATATAAGAATATCAAATCATCTAAGTAGAAATAGTAACTCATAGTGAAGAAGTATAAGACTTACTGAAAAACGGAATCAGAAAAGCCGCACAAATCGTAGATGCCACAAGTACTGTTCTAAGAAGAATAAAACCCCAATAAGTACTTGAAATTCTTTCTAGCAGCAATTCCTCTAGACACCTTGCCAACAGATTCATCAACAAAGCATATTTGTTAATTATTAAGGAAAAGTAACCTCAACTTATTTCTAAATTGGATTAAAACATCTCCAATTGTTTGATATATAGTAAACATTCATTATATGCAAAAGGATATTTAGTGAATGGGTTAGTTACCTGAAAAAACATCAAGGAAAACAACATCAGGAATAAATAATTTGTTCTAGAATGAAACTATTAAAATAGCATTGAGAGAGACCAACAAAATTTCATACTTATTGTTGTCCACAATGCAACTTTGGAAGCAAATGCACCTGCCGACATATTCAATGTTATCTGAGACAAAGTGTTATCGCCAAATGTGAGAAATCCCATGATTGCAACGCTTCCATATATCAAAATACACAAAGTAAAACTGTAAAGAAAGAAAATGGTTCAGCAAGGACAAATTGATATATTGTTGTTAAAGTGAAGACAACAAAGTTCGGTATCAAACCATGTTATCAATGCCGTGGTATACTGTTTTTTGTTAGCCATAGACTGGTATATATTTGGAAAAACTGAATGTCCCGACCGATAACACACAAATAATAATCAATATTGTTGCTACAATCCCTCCAACTGAGTATCAAAATCGAAGTTCTAATGAGGATAAAGTAAAATGTAAAATTTGAAAGAAGAAACTATCTCTTTTAGAATTTAGAGAACCTGATAGATATGAGATTACTCGGAGATCCTTCAACTAAACCGTAGGGAGAACAATCAAATCAATGCAAAATACATGAAATCTCAAACATATTACAGAAATTTCAAGATATTCCAAACAAACCAAAGAGAAAACCGCACAATCAAACTAAAAAACTCCAAATACACACAGAGAAAGAGACGTACGGACTCGGGTTTTCCGATGATGTTAGCGACGATGGAGGTGGCTTCGGAGAGGATGGAAGAGGTGTCGATGCCGTCGAGATTGACGTTGGTGGAGAGGTTGAGGCACAACATCTTTTTGTTTCGATATCTCTCTCTCCAAATCAGAGCTAATACTAAAAACCAGTAGTGGAAATGGTAAGGAGGGTCGCGACTTGGATATTTGGCGGAGAATCCGAATCGTCTCCTTTGACATCGGGGTTTCATCACTGAAAACCCTTTGATTTCTCTGAAACGAAGCTATTTAACCTCGCAATACCTTCATCTTCATACACCTGCAAATAGCGAGAGAGGAAGGGATCAAAAATAAAGAAAAGGAACTCATACGAATGATTCACGGTGGAGAGGTAAAACTAAAACCCACTTAGCTTTCAATCAATCTTTATTTTCCTGAAATCCTAGGGTTATGGTTAAATGTTTTAGGGTTCTTGTTGTGGTTACTTAGGGTTCTTGTTGTTATTGTTGTTTGGGGTTTGTGGGAGGAAGGTTTTTCTGGGTTTTATGAGATGAGAGAGGTGCGGCAGTTTGAGAGGAAAAGAAGATAAGAGAGTTGAGAAGTGGAGAGGAGAGAGTTCGTACTGTAGGGGACAAAGAAAATCGTGAAAATGAATTAGGGCTTTGGGATGTTTTGTTTTATTTTTTAAAAATACATGGCCTAAGACAGCGCTTTCAGCAAAAGCGCTTTGTAATAGGGGGCCTTTGCTAGCGCTTTTTAAAAGTGCTTTGAAATGGGGGGCCTTTACCAGCACTTTTTCAAAAGCGCTTTGAAATGGGGGGCCTTTACCATCGATTTTTCAAAAGCGCTTTAGCAAGGGGACCCTTTACCAGCGCTTTTTTTAAGTGCTTTCTTATGTTCCCCTACAACAGCGCTTTTTTTCCTTGTTATTTAGATTTGTTTTTAGCGAAACCTATAGCAGCGCTTTTGCCTAAAAGCGCTTTCGTAGCTGTGCTGCTAAAACTCAAATTTGGCGTAGTGTTTTGAGAGGCCCTATGTAAGAAGTTAAAGTTAACTTCAATTGAATTGTAATTTTTTGTAAGACTTATTTAACAATAACTAAACTCTGTATGTGTATAGAGACATTTTTACCGTAACTTAATCATGAAAAGGTATGAGGCATTGTATTGTATGCCTTGCAAATCCTCAAAAATGGTTATGAGCTTAAGATATAAGATTATCCTCATTTTTAATATTTTAGGTGTTTTGTTCTTTACTTGCCAAAACTTTATGCAACTTTGACCACTGACCAATAAATCATTGTTTTTTCATTAACTAAGAATGCAACATCTAGACATAAAACTATTAGTGCTTGTGCTTTAAGATCTAGTAGCTCTTGGCAATCATCATCCTTAATATTTCAGGTTTTGGTTTTTACTTTACCAAGATTCTATGCGACGTTTGTGAAAAAAAGCAAATTCTTGCAATATATATATATATATATATATATATATATATATATATATATATATATATATATATATATATATATATATATATATATATATATATATATATATATATATATATATATATATATATATATATATATATATATATATATATATATATATATATATGGAGAGAATGAATAAGAATCATTAGATTGAAAAAGGAATGGTTGAGATTAAATTGTGATTTTTAATAAATTATATATCATTAAGAGGAAAGAGAAATTATTAATCAAATTTTAAAAAATATCTTTTAATCTCAACTATTAAATATAAATCCAATGGTTATTATTAGGGGTGGAAATAGGCTAGGCTAGGCTAGGCTTTATAAGGCCTAGGCCTGGCCTACATTAAACTTGAAAGGCCTGAGCCTGGCCTGTGGCCTATAATAGGCTCTCTTTTTTGGCCTGGCCTGGCCTTTTTAAAAGCATGGCCTGACCTGAAAGCCTATATAAAAGCCTATTTTTCATTATGGTTTTCAATTAATCCATATTATTTAAGAAACCTTATAAGCCGTCTTATATATGCATATATAGGTTGGTCTATTTAGCCTTTGTTCTAATATATATACAAATATAGGCTTGCTTATTTAGTCTTTTTTACTAATATACATGCAAATATAAGCCTCTGTTCAACCTATTTTTAATATACAAGAAAATATAGGTCGGCCTATAAGGCTTCATAGGCTTTTTTAATAGCCTAAGCCTAGCCTATTTTATTAAATAGGCTTTTAAAAAAGCCTAAGCCTGACCTTTTTGTTAAAAAAACCTGGCCTGGCTCGGCCTTATATAGGCTAGGCCATAGGCCCCTGTAGGCCGGCCTGGCCTATTCCCACCCCTAGTTATTATTAAATTCTTACAATCTCATATAACTTACTCATTATGTTTTATATATATATATATATATATATATATATATATATATATATATATATATATATATATATATATATATATATATATATATATATATATATAATTCTATTAATTTTAAATTATACTTTCACTCAATTAAAAAATGTAGTTAATTTTATTTAAAAGGAATTTAATTAGAATACACTGATAATGTAAAGAAGTTTTATACCGTCAGTGAATCATTAATTCATTGAAAATGTTGACTTATTTTAATTTTTTTAAAAATAATATAATTGAGTGGTTGTGATGCATTGATGATGTAAAAAATTTTACATTGATAATGCATAGCAACTAAACTCATTTAAAAGATAAAAATCATAAAAATGTTAATAAAATTATCTTTAGTAATATGATGTTTTAAATATTTCTTAACATTGAATTTATTCTCTATCTTTTTTCCCTATATTATTTAATGGCATTAAAAAAAAGTCAATTATCAATAATAAAAAACATCTAAATTTTATACTGGCCAATAAGCTGTTGTTGACTTCTAGTATTTGATGAAAAACCTATTGATTTGTCTAAACTTCAAAAAAAAAAAAAAAAACCAAAAAGCGTCAAATATCAAAAGGATTTCCGTTGCCGGGACTTGAACCCGGGTCTTTCGGGTGAGAGCCGAATATCCTGACCAACTAGACTACAACGGATGCTTGTAGGTTCTTTTACTAGATACAACTTAACCATTAAAACACACGAATAATCCTTGCTGATTCCCCATGTTTTTTCCATGATGATGTTAGAGTAGCTTATAGTTCTTTAACAGTTGTAAAACTATATTACAGATGTTAAACACACATATAATATGTAATGAATTACTATTCTTGTTTGTATGATTGTATCATATTTGTATTAGAAATTAGAAATGAATAATTATGAAGTAGGGACTCCATATATATAGTCTGCTTACAGTAGTACTTAGTTATTAGTTATAACAGAAATGAATTTTTTTTTCATATATTAGAGTTGTTAAACACACAGGTATAATAGTGATCTCCATCAGATTGTAATAAGCCGTATTAGGAAAACATCAAATGATTTCTGCACAATGTAGTGGCACAATTAAGCTATTTTAAAACCATTTGTAGTTAAGCTTGAATAAAAGTTTCTTTTTTTAGTTGTTGCTAGAGCTTTGGCCCTCCATCTCCTTTGAGGAAGTTAGACCAAACAAGCTCTTAGTATAATATAAGAGCTTTTATAGGTAGAGTTACCTTTTGAGATTTCTACTATACAAACAATTAATAAGAGGTTGACCAATCTGACTAATATGCCCTTTGTTAAAAAATACTTTACACATAAAAAAGGGCAATTCTGTAACTAACAAAATCACATACCACTTTTTCAACTTTTCAATAACTAAGCTCCAATTGTTGGTCTCTCATTGGTCCAACTTTTTAACTTTTCAATAACCAATTTTTTCTCCCCAACACACTTCTTCTCTCTCTTACTTAAATTTCAAATTTCTTTTACATTTCATTTTCCCACACTTTCTTACTTTCTTTTAATTATTTTCTATTTAATAACAAAAATTATTAATAATTTTTTTTTTAATTTTAATAAAATTAAATATTTATTTATTTCACGGGTCACTATCAATACAATATTTAATTTATTTTAATCGATCATTACACACTTTCTCTATCTTAATTAAAATTTCAAATTTTCTTCCCACACTTTCTTACTTTCACTTTAATTTTTTTTCTCTATTTATGTATCAACTCTAAAAAATAAATTATTTTTTAATTTTAATAAAATTAAAAATATTGTAATCTCACAGGTCACTATCAGCACAATACTTATTTTATTTTAATCAATCTTTATTTTTATTAGAGAGATAATATCCTTATTTTTTAATTTTTTTTCTTTCTTCATTTCATGATTCTTTTTTTAATGATTATTTAATACAATTAAATTCTGATTATTGTTCATTTTACATTTATATTTAAATATATTTTATATCGTATCAAATAAATTTTTTATTTCACGGGTCATTATCAACAAAATATCTATTTTATTTTAATCAATAATTACTATAAATTGAGAGATAAATTGAGAGATATTTTTTATATAATTATTTAATATAATTAAATTTATATGATATTTTTCATTTATAATTAAATTATTTATTTTAAATTTATACGTATCTAATTAAATTTCATACAATATTAAATAGCGGAAGCACGGGTATCTTACTAGTATTACATAACTTTTTGAAGTTAGGCCAAACAAGCTCTTACTAGGAAGTCTACTACATCATTTTTTTTTTTAATAGTTTTACATCATTTCTTGAGATTTTTTGAAAGTTTAGTATTAAATAGTTTAGACCCGCACGGGTATCTTACTAGTATTACATAACTTTTTGAAGTTAGGCCAAACAAGCTCTTACTAGTAAGTCTACTACATCATTTTTTTTTTTAATAGTTTTACATCATTTCTTGAGATTTTTTGAAAGTTTAGTATTAAATAGTTTAGACAAAACTTTGACATATAACATACATTACATTACTCCCACACACTACAATACATATCAAAGTGTTCTTTCTTAAAGAGGGAATTTAAACAGAACTAAGAGGATACAAACTTATTATAACACGGTGAAGTCTTCTACATACATCACCAAATAGGAACTATTTTCCTATAACAAGAACTTATTGCAAATAGTCCACACATTTTCTGTCTCCATAGCAAGGCAAAAACAGAACTAGGTAGCTAATACGAAGCATAGGATTTGTTTTCAGCAGGTTGTATTTGACCCACCATGGCAGCAGAAACTATTCTGTCCATTCCACACATACCATGCCCTCTACAAAGCTTGTAATACCCCTTTTCTCCCCATTGTTCCCCCCACGAATTCTTGATGATCCAATACGGTTTCTTCCTAAGCCGAAGAATGGAGAAACCCTCTGCATTATATCCAACTAGCAATACACCATGGTTCAACCTATTCTTGCTGCATATTAGAGGACAAGATACACCACCAGCGTATGTTTGCATGAAAACCGCATTCAACCCAACTGCACATTATCAGTTTATCGTTTCAGTATCAGTGTTTGAGTATCAGTATCTGTGTCTGAGTTCTGCGTGTAAGAACATACACATAATGAAATTGTTTAAATAATTAAGGGACTTACTTGCAAGTGGACCATTATTAACTAAATATGCAGCAATTTGATTCTCATCCACAGGAATATTAGTGAAATTTGTAACTCTAACAGCTACTTTGTTTCGATCAAACTTGCATTCTCCTTGAGCACCGGTGTACGGGTATGAAGTTTCCTCCTCTAATCCACCAGCTTCCATCAAATAATCATAGGCAGTTGTCATAAGACCTCCATTACAACCATTGTCACATGATGCCGTAGCTAGGTCACACTTGTTGTCACAGTCCACAAGTTGTTGTTCACTAAGACTCACGAGCTTGCCAGTGGCAAGAAAATTGGCTCCTTCTATTGATCCTGTAGTGCTAAAAGCCCAACAAGATCCACATTTACCCTACATCAAATCAAGCACACAAAAAATAAGAATACAACATGATTCCAAACATGCATGTGAAACAAATTAGTATAATCTCATGTACCTGGGTCTTGATTCCAGTTACAGCTCCCTTTTCTCTCCAATCAAAATTCTCCGGCAAGCCTTCTACATCCAACGGTGGCGCTATTCCGCCGGCAGCATTACTCAAAGGAAAACCGCCTTTAAAGCCGGTATAAAAACGTTCAAACTCCTCCTCGGAGAGATCAGAGAATTGTGTGACGCCGTGGATGGCGGTGGGATCAAGTGCTTGGTGTTCCGCGGCCTTCACCATGTTTTTGGCGAAAATTCCGAGACGTAGTAGGTACTCTTCTCTGGTGGAGTATGTTTTGGAGTAATCTTTCATAAAAAGTTTGAACTTCTTCTCTGTGGTTAGAAGATTGTTGTCTTTGAGCTCGAGCTTTCTAGCTACGTCTTGAATCAAGGTTTCATGATGGAGGGAAGTTGATAGGGTTAGAGCACAGAGGAAGATTGCAACCCGTGAATAGCATGTGAGAGCCATGTTTTGTTTCGCCACCGTCTTTGTGGTGCTGCTACCTACTTCTGTTTTGCTCTGCTTGCTTCGCGGCGGCTTCTTCCACGGAACTTGGGTTGAGTAATGGCGATTTTGAGCTGATGATGCGGTGTGTTTATGTAGGTGATGTATGGCGGTGAATGAGATAAAGGGTATAACTGTAAATAAATTCTGTGAGGAAATAAGGTGGCAACATACAATGATGAAGCTCAGCATGCAGGTTAACACGTGGAGTTAGACTAGGTTGAGAATCTACTATATAAGACAATTGCATGAATATGCACTTCTATTTTTTTTAAGCAGCAAGAGAAAGCATTATTTCAAAAGGGCATAACACATGGCAAAAGGCAGTACAATCCAAACACATAGCAGGTCACTGGGAGCATTCACCTATACCAGGACAAAAAAGCATTCATCTATATACCAGTTCAAAATTACTTTTGGCAAGTTTGTAAATACACCAACACCAGAAATAAACACTTTTGAGACACTAAACCAGTTACAAATTAAAACCTAAAGACAACTTAAAAAATACCAGCACCAAAAATCATTCTTAAGAGCCATCCATTCCAAAATATAAGCCAAAATCGCAGGAAACTTAGCAGAACTGCTACGCCACAATAGCAAAAAAAGTAGAGCACGAGCAACTGAAAGGCGCCAAATAGGAACTAGCTTACGAAGACCTTTCCAAATCATCGCACGAACACAGATTCATAATTCCAGAATTTTGAATGCAGAACCTCAATAGGCAGAAAAATAGAATATAGGGTTCGCTAAACTCCACAGCTTTTTAGATTCGCAAAGCTGCCCCCAACCAAACAAGCTCCCTTGAAAAAGCAAGTTGCCGATATATATATATATATATATATATATATATATATATATATATATATATATATATATATATATATATATATATATATATATATATATATATATATATATGACAACCAGTTCACCTTGAAACCCCACACTCCATTTTCAATCTTCTCTAAGCGATGTAGGCTTGGGATTTGAGGAGGAGGGAATCCATTGACTAGGGTTTCTCGATCGCAATGGCTGTTTTGAAGTCACTTCCTGGGTTCAGTCCTCGGTCAAGCAGGTACCTTTTCATCTCGTCTGTGGTGGAGACTTTGATAACTTCCCGGTTGAACCGACCGAGGTGTGCTCGAAGGGGTTCGTCTGCCCCTGGACGATCGCTTCTAGGGATGCCTCATATTTCGAGTGTCGTCGAGAGGCGGTGAAGTTGTTGGAGAATTTCTTTTTCATTTCTCCCCACGAATGGATCAAATTCGATAGTAGGCTCTTACCCCAAGTCATTGTGCCCTTCCTGAGCGTCGTAGGAAAGAGGTGACACTTGATAGCTCCGGAAACGATACGATAGTAGAGCATAGCCTTGATGTTTTCAATATGTTCGTCTGGATCAGTTGTAACGTCGTAGAGGTCTAGAACAAGGGGTTTTTCCTTTCCAGTATGGAGTCGGGCCCTCCTAATTGCTCTAGAGAACAGGCCACGGGGCTCATCCTCGTTGCTTTTGATTGGCGATGGGGTGTAGTCGTGGCGAGGGCGTTAGTAACAGAGAGGAGGGTTCCTGTCTACGACCTTGTTTTTCTTGGGAGGTGGAGAGGGTTTTTCCCTGCGCGGGGGGGGGGGGGGGGGGGGGGAGGAGGGGCGCGTTCCTTTGCCTTGGTGACTGTCGGCATATTTCGCTCCAGTTGGGGTCCTCGAACTCGTGGGAGAGGGGATACACTCGGGGACTCATGGCGCTTTCGTTCCTGTATGAGGATTGGGGATGGCGTGTCATCCTTCCGAGGAGAAGATGTGTGGGATCTGGGACGTTGGATCCTCCGAGGAGTTATCGGGGATCGCGTGGAAGATCGGGATCGAGGGCGTCTCCGCGGGGGAGAATGTGACCGCTTTCTCTTTTCCATTGTAATGCTTCGCTGGTTCTACTGGAACAACATGAGGTTGGTTCGGTTGATGGCTCTGCAGAGGGCCGTCGTAGCCGGATCACCGTTGGGCAGAAAGGGAATGTCCACATAGATGGGCTGGTTGTCATTCTGCTGATCGTGCAGACGCAAGGACACTTGGGTCGAGGAGAAGGTAGCTTGTTTGTCCCTCAGGTCGATTTGTATGTTGGCCGCAGTGGCGTTCTCGATCAGTTTGGTGAGACGGAAAGGGTCACCGTTGTTGTCGTTGTTGTTACTAGCCATGATGATCGATAGGTTGATTGAAATTTCTTTGATCTTGTGCTAGGAAAGATGGGGAAGCAAAGATTCCCACAGACGTCGCCACTGATCGTACCTGATCAGACTGGATCGTCAATGGCCTTCAATGACTGGACTTTATGTGAATGGGGGGTGTACCTGCAAGATACTCCGATGTCAAAGTAAGAAAGAGAGCAAAAGAGTGCAAGTACAGATAATAGGTGAGAGTGAATGAATACATGACCCTCTAGTGAAAGAGGGTATTTATAATCCCCAGCGCTGGGCCAAGGTCTTCGTTTTGGGCTGAATGAGCAGGCCTAAAAGGAGACTTACAGGATCTACATGTGTAGTGGAGATCAACACGTGGTCTCCATCCTGGGTCAATCCTCCCGAAGTATTAGGGGAGACACGTTCTTCTCATGAGTGCGTAGATTCCACAATATCCGGAGAATTGGAAGTGATGGAGACACACGAGGAGGAAGAATCCTACGAGCAGATGGAATTGCTCAGGTGATATGTCTGACTGAGGCCCTGTCCGAGGGCTAGCTCGAGTCACATACCTACTCGTAAGGTATGTGAAATCGACTGATCTATCCAAGGGAGCTCCCTGCTCGGTGATTGGACAGGTGCAAGCCTGCGCGAGAATATTCAATGGCACAACTTAAATTGTCACTTAATTTAAGTAATAACTTTCAACTCCTGTCTCATCGGAAAATCTAAATCATATACAACTATATTTCCAAGGGACATAGATAGTTTTATTTTTTAAATTAAAATTAATTAAAATATAGAATTAAATTAATAATAATAAAATAAATAAGTAAATATATAAAGAAAATTATAAAAAATATCATTCATTTTAGCTTTCATAAAACATGGGTTTGAAAGGTTCTATGAATTGCTTAAAAAATGGTTAGTTAGTGAGTGGGATAATTAATTATTAAAGAAGAGATTAAAAGAAAAAATGACTTGTTAGTGAAATAATAATAATTTGTTAGTCGGATCAATAATATACAAAAGTTGGAAAATATTAGTATCTACAAAATTTATAATGTGAACAGAAGAAAAAGAAATGAATAAATAAAATATAACTCTAAATGTTATGAAGCATAGAAAAAATTGAAAAATTTACGGTTTATTCTATTAGTGCCATGTTTTTTAAAGAAAAATGTTTTCAATGAGATTCGAACCGCGACCACATGTTTTAAGCTCCGGAAAAGTTGATTTCAACTCCTTTTTTTACAAGCTCCTTTTATTCAATTTTTTGTCTTTAAAAAGAGCTACTTTTTTTTCATAAGAGCTTTGTAAATATGTGTTTGGTCCTACATCTCCTTATAAGGAGATGAAAAATAGATAAAAAGTTGGGCCAAGCAAGTGAAATAATAATAAGAGTTAATAGCCATTTACCCCTTGCCATATAGACGAGTTTTGATTTCACCACAAAAAAAGAGCTCAGTAGTGACGTGATTATCACGCCACAAACAGAAAAAACACTTCACAAATCATTATTTGCGACGTGATCATTCACGTCGCAGGAGGCAAGGTGGCAACTTTTAGTGACGTGATTTTCACTTCACTAATTAGTGAAGTGAAAATCACGTCGCAACATTTGGACCAGAGTTTAATAAACCTAACAAACCTAAATTATAAAAATTTAAACAAAAATCAAATAAAAAAATTTCAAAAAAAACATACGTTTTCTCTAATCTACTCCTTCCTCTTCTTCTTCTCCTTCTTCTCCTTCTTCTCCCTTCAAAATCCAAAAAAAAAATATAGAAATTAACATTATATAAATACAGATGACTATAAATCAGAGTTCTAAATAAATACAGATGCAATTTACCTTATGATTCAAAAGAGCAAGTTTGAAAATGGGTATGAAAATGAGCAAGTTTGAAAATGGCTTTGAACAAAAGAGCAAGGTGTTTGGAAGAGAAAGCAGAAAATGGGTTTTCTGCAAAATTTGTTAAGGTAAGGGTCTGGGGGAGAGAAGGGTAAAGCGTGTACGTATAACACCTTTAGCGACGTGAATTTCACTTCGCAACATTTCCACGTGAAATTCACGTCGCAACCTACCCAATAGTATAATATCAGATTCTCTGACTGCACATGCCAACTGTGACTGACTTGCGACGTGAAATACACGTCACTACTTCCCAACAGTAATAATTAAATTCTCTCACTGCAATAAAGACTGTACAGGTCAGACCAATTTAATTTTTTTTTTAATTTTATTGTTGCGACGTGATTTTCACGTCACAACTATCTTTTTAAAAAAGCAATTTCTGACAGACCCAATATTTACGTTATGCTTGATATTTTAATATTAAAATTAGTAGTGACGTGATATTCACGTCGCAACTAGCTTTTATTACTCACGTGATTTTCACGTCACTATATTACGTGGCTATACAACCTTTTTCTTGTAGTGTTTACCCCTTTTAAAAAAAAGTTTTAGATTATTCCCTATAATTTTTGGGCACCCCCTAAACGTGTAAAAATCATGGGGGTAATTCAAAAAAATACATTTTACAGATGGGTGATTTTTTCTCTTAGGGGGTAAAAGACTTGGAATTTTAAAGTTGTAGGCGTAATCTAAAACTGTTGTTTTTTTTTAAAGGGAGTCGCCTATATGACAGGGGCCTAAATGACTATTAACCCTAATAATAATTTGTTAGTAGGATCAATAATAATAAATAATTGAATTAATATAAAAAATATGAAATTTTAAAATTATTCTTAATTTTAGGAAATCTTTTTTTAAATAACTAAGTTTTTCAAAAAAATTACACTCATAACTAAATTTTCAAATTAATTACATAAATAACTATTTTTTTTTAATTATTTTAACACATTATCGCCGTTTGCATTGACGGAATTATAAATTGTGGCGGTTTAATTGTAATTTTGGTGACAAGTTGCAAAATGATAAGATGTTCAGATAAAGTTAAGTTGTTAAATTTTTTTTTTCTTTGTCTAGCTGTATAAGGCACATGCTATTATGGATGAATGTAGAGTAAGAATTTGACGGTATCTTGAAGGAATATTGGCCGTGCAAAATGGAAATAATCAATCTAATTGACCAAGGAAATGATAAAATGCACTTTATGGATGGAAATAACAAATTTTGTCAAGTTCTCGAAATACGAAAAAAATCGATTTTATTTTTAAATTCGTAAAAAACCGAATTCTTTCGAAAACACGAAAGTCAAGTTTTTCGAGAATACGATAAAATTGAATTTTTCCATAAATACAAAAATCGTCTTTAATCGGAATAAAAAAACAGTATTTTTTAGAAATACGAAAAAATAGTATGTTTTTGAAAAAAAAATGAAAAATCAACTTTTTTTCTCGAAATATGAAAAAACATTTTTCAGAAATATGAAAAATCGTTTTTTAAAAAAAAATACAAATTTAAAGTTAACCGTAAAAAAAAATTCAAACATAAAAAATTTATTTTGATGTTTGAAACTGATTTTAAATTAAAATTTGATTATAAATTTTAAAATCAATTATAAAATATAATTATGGATAAACTGATTTTATAATCGGTTATGTAAAATTATAACTATTTAAATGAATTGGCTATGATATCTGATTATAATAAATGATTATAAATTAGATATATGCGTGAATAGTCCATCCATAATCATCTCTAGCCACCAGTATTGAATTTCTATGCATAGATGGTTGGAACGAGGGATGTCTTTATATCAAAAAGCAGAGTATTACTAGTTACTTTGGCTACTTAGTGTGTGTTTGGTAAAGTGGTGGTATAGCGCTACCGCACGTTTGCACCGCAATTTTAAGAAGCTACCAGTTGTAGCTTTTGTGTAACGTGCGACAATTTTCTTTGGAAGCCAAACACAGGCTTAATGGGAATGGGATATTCTTTTTCTTTTGATGATTATCAATTTATTTATGGAGCTAAATTAGACACAAAGTTTTGCTCTTGCTGAGGGTGTAGTGTAGGTTCAGATGTAGTTCCTCTTTTGGCTTTGTGTAAGTGCTAGTGCTACTTTATTGCTTATGGTGCGTTCTACTTTATGGTTTGAGGCACTGTACCTCTTTTTGAAGTGAGTTGAAGTACTCATTGTACTCTCTTTGTTTATAGTATTAAAAATCTATGTCGTCAAAAGAAGAAAGATACTTTGATACAATATAGGTATTTTTTAATAGGGGATATCAAAATATGGGATATATTTATTTAGGTTGTCAGTCACCTTGATACAAAACCAAACATTGAAAATCAAAATTCCTGCAAACACATGCATATTGAGGCATAGCCCTACAACAGTGGCTAATACAACAAAAACATAAATTAAATATAGAAAAGCAACCCTCTAAACAGTATTAATCAAAGACTGACGAAATATATCTGTGAAGAATCCCTTGTATAGTTTCTTGTGTGGTGTTGGTGGTGGTGGCGAGGAGTGGTGGACAAGGTGAGGATGACGGTAGGTGTGCTCTGGTGGTGGAGGGAGAGATGGGTACTTGTATGGCTTCTTATGTGGTGGTGGTGGCAGTGGGTAATGGTAGACGGGGTAAGGATGACGGTAAGTGTGCAGTGGTGGTGGTGGAGAAGATGGGTACTTGTAAAGTATCTTGCGTGGTGATGGAGGTGGAGGGGAGTTGTAGACTAGGTGTGGGTGAGGGTAAGTGTGAACTGGTGGCGGTTGAGAGTGGTAGACTGGGTGTGGATGAGAGTAGGTGTGAACTGGTGGAGGTGGATGCGATGAGTAAAGGTATGGATCCTTTGGTGGTGGCGGTGAGGAGTAAGAATAGTCTTTTGCTGAAATTTCAGATGGGAAACCGAGGAAGAGCATGGCTAATGCAAGAATGAGAGAAGCAGAGGAGGCCATTAGGGACCTCATTGTTTTACTTACTAGTTTGTTTTGTTTCTGTGAAAGAATGGTGGTGGTGCAACCCCATTTTATAGGTAAATTCTTAAAGCATCTTTATTAGTTTACTTTACTTTTTAAGAAACATGCATTATGCATTATGTATACAATCATATTAAATTATACTATAAGGCTGGCAAACTTTGAATTATTACTTATTCTTATTGTTTTTTTCGAACAATTCGATCATAAAAAAAAGTGGATGTCCTCATGAACAAATAGTGGTTGTCCGCATCATTGTTTTTGGGATGATTGCCACCCAAATTGCTCTAATTTAGGACGTTACTTTGGTTTGGCAGCATCGAATAGCAAGGGCTAAAGAAATTTTGACACCAGCTTGGTTTTAGTTTACCCAAACTGAAAAGATAAAAATATTTTTAATTTATATATATATATATATATATATATATATATATATATATATATATATATATATATATATATATATATATATATATATATATATATATATATATATATACTAGTAACAAACCCGTGCATACGCACGGGTTCTAGTCGGTCACGCGTATTGTTTTTTCAGATAATAATTGTTGTTTATAAAAAATATATAATAAGAACAAAATTAATATTTGAAGTAAATTATAAACGATTTTGAAAATAAAATCGCATGATATTTAGTAATTATTTAACAACTAAAATGTATGATTAGAAAAAGAAATAAAAAAGAAAAGTCAAAGGATGAGAAAAAATTGTGACATTAATAAAGGTTTTTTTTGAGAAAGCAAAATTGAATATCCAGTAAATATAATAATAAGGAAATAGTAAAATGTCAAAATGTTTGTTTTTTGACATCATTTAAAAAAAATACAGAAATTAGTAGTATTTTTTTTAATATAAAAATAATATCGTCTATAAAAATATTTGAGTTAATCATAGATTGTTTTTCCGTATTTTGACATCAGTTATAAAAATATTTGAATCAGTAGTACATTTGTCCCCGTATATAAAAATAATACCAAAATATTAGTAAACTTTGTCCCCGTATATAAAAATAATACCAAAATATTAGTAAAATATTTGACATTATATCATTCTCATATTAGTGAAATGTTTTCCTGTATACAAAAATATTCTAGTATTAGTGAAATGTTTCCCTATCAATTATTGTGTTTTAACAAATTTAAAATATAATACTAAATATTTCCCATGCAAAGTATATTCTTTCTCCCAAAGAGATGTGTTTTCAACTAAAGTATATTTTAGAAGATGATGAATAATAATGAGATGAATAGTTTTGCTGCTGCTATATAAAAATATATACTACTATCTCTTAAGATTTAAGATGTCAAACTATTCAAATTCAAATTAAAATACTCAACTATTCAGTCTTTGAAACTAATATTCATTTTTATTCAAGATAGCATCAATTTCATCAAATATAATAACATGCAAATCACTTTCATCCAATAAAAACAGAGAACATGATAAATGAATTATCTTATAGATTAGAACTTAAAGACCATGCAATGCATATATATCCATCACCTAAGGTCCTCTGATCCTGTTCATCATCAGCTTTCTATAGGTCCCTTACATTTTTATCTTCAGTTTCACCCAAAAATTTGCTCAAAACTCCAGGGCCATTTATAATCTAATACAGGTAAGAAAAGGATCAACCACCGAAACTATAGTAATCAGGCATTGACCTTAGAAAGCAAAACATATATTTCCCATTCAATTTTAAAATTATTCAAACATGTCAATCAGTTAAGGAATCTAAAACAAAGAAAAAATTAAGATTTCCAAAAAGTATGTTAGTGCAGAAGGCATAAAAGCATGGTGAGAACTGATAATATGTCAGGAGAAAGTTACAAAATTTTGTGTGAAAAATAATAGTAGAAAAAGGATAAAGTACCAAATAAAAGAAAAAACAGTATAACCTTGAACTTGAGAAGGGCTCCCAACATTCAGTATTTACAAACTGATTTAAATTCACAAAATACAGTTACAATTACAACCACAAAGTGAAAAAGAATGATAAAAATTAGAGTAGATAAATTAATTTAGGTAGTCTATAGACTGGCAATGTCATTTTAATGGTCTCAGAAACCTGTTCTTCTTTAGCTTTAACCTGAGCTTGATAAGCCAAATTCTGTGTCTTGCAACCACCACAATGAGGAACATAGACACAAGGTGCATCTACAGTATCAAGATGAGGAGTTAAAGTTTCAAGCTTAGTTGCTTCAGCATAAATACCCTTTTTTCGAGTGATACGTCCGATGAAGCATTCACCGGGAAGTGTACCAGATGGATCTGCCGTTAGAGAGGGTATCAAAGAAATATTAGCATCCATAAACTTGTGCACAACCAATGTGTACAAGATCTCTTCCAAAGCTGTCTTCCTTTCATTAGCCTTCACCTCGGCAATTCTCCTAGAAAAGTTTAGAAGACAGAACAATGGTTAACACCAAACCAAACTTGATTTACAATTTAATGTTGACATATAGAAAAAACAGCATACATAAAACATAAAGTAGACTAAGATGTATGAACTCAATGTTTTAAACCATCTCCCTGCCATATGTGTGCCATTTACTCCTTTGAGCTCATGTAAATAGCAAACAATTCAGTTTTTCAAGAGATACTTCAATTGCCCTTTTCCTTTAGTATTCTACAATAAAAGTAACAAATACTTAGTTGAAATCAAACCATCAAAAAACTAAAAACAAAACATAGAACAACACAAATATAAAGTTTTTGAAAGTTGTAGTTAGTCCATCTCTTTTCCACCACACGAATCGATGTAGTAACAGTAATAGACATGTCAATATTGTTTCTTCCTTCCCATTCCTGCAACACCAACAAACTACCACATGGACGTAATAAACACGCAAATCACCCCGCAAGTGAATAAACACCCAAATCACCCCGCAAGTGAATAAACACGCAAATCACACAAAAAACAACTGAAATAGAAAAATTATTAAAGTACCAACAATTTTATTCACAAGCAATGAAAACATGACTGGGTAAAATACCATAGTTATTTGTTTAAATAAGAAGCTGTATGTTTGCAATTTCAAGGGTCTAAAACACTATAAAATTATGAACTGACCATTCAGATACACACTCCTCGCAGAACATGTGTTTACAGCACAAAAGGATAGGATCATGCATCTTCTCTTGGCATACAGCGCAAAGATCACCAGCAGCAGTTACCTGCATTTAGATACTCAACTTAGAATCACTAGTAAAAAAGGCTAGTGAGAAAAAGTATCTGACTATACAAATATCAGTATATACACTATACAAAGTTGTTCGTTAACCAATCACTTTAAAAATATAAGAAAACCACAATCCAACAATTAGAAAGCAATGTAAATGCAAGATTTATCCGATGTAGGCAGCTTGGTTGGTGAGACGAGGGACATAGACAAAGTTCTAACCAAACTGGTGTCATGAGGTATTATATTTTGTTCTGTAGTGAATACAAACATATACAACATCTATTTTTACTATAAGAAGAAAACAAGCCCTTAAAAACTTTGAAGATCTAAGCACAGAAGGATAAAGAGCACAAACCTTGAAAATCTGAGCATATCATATACCTGAACATCCGATAAATGCCAAGCATTACGACTTCCACCATGATTCAGAGCATCTAATGCTTTTCCGAAACCCTAATTTTGTGCATCTTCATTTTTATAGGATTTCCAAACCCGGATTTCGTGCATAGTTATAGACTTTGATTAGGGCTTCGTTCTCAAAGTGTTGCAGAGAGTATCATTACAGTTTGTAAAGAAGAAGAGGAAGAAGGAAGAAGAAGAGGAGGAAGAAGAGGGAGAATAAGAATGAAACGTTCCGGAGAGAGAAAGAGAGAGAAAGAGAGAAAGGAAGAGAGAATGAGTGAAAGGACAGAGAGAAGAAATTGAAATTTGAAATTGAGATAATGATATACAGTTCAGCAATAAAAGGGTATTATTTTGTTAAAAATGAAAAGACATTTTTTGCCCCAAAAATATTAATTTAAACTAAGATAATCAAAGGGTATTTTGGTGAAATCCAGAACAGTAAATTTTCTTATATTATAGATATATATATATATATATATATATATATATATATATATATCATATTTTTCTTCTAAAAGATAGACTATTTAGTATCACCGTTTGATCAATTATTTTAACGGTTTAGATTTGGTTCAAAATAAACTTTGACACCTTGGTGTCATTTGATCCTATCCCATATATATATATATATATATATATATATATATATATATATATATATATATATATATATATATATATGGACCATACCAAACTATTGTACTATGATACTGAAACTTTCAAACCAAACTCTCAGAGATTGCTTAAGACCATAGAGAGACTTATGTAGCCGACAAGCCATAGTTGATGACTCCCCTGAGCAACAAACCCAGTTAGTTACTCCATATATACTTCATCTTCAAGATCACCATGTAAAAATGCATTTTTGATGTCAAGTTGATAAAAAGGCCAGTGTCGAATGATTGCAATGCCGAGAAGAAGTCTAATTGATGCCATTTTGTCTACAAGCGAGAAAGTATCACTTTAATCTTACTAAAAAAATATGAGGTCTCTCTATGAGCTTTAAATCGATCAATCTTACTATTTGGACCGACCTTCATAGCATAAAGCCAACAACAATCTACCAAAGACTTTCTAAGGGAAGAGGAACCAGTTCCCATGGACCACTGCTTTGGAGAGCACACATCTCATCAATCCTTACTTGTCTCCATTCAGTGTGAGATAATGTTTCACCTAGAGTATTAGGAATAGAAACAGAAGACAAAGAAGACATGCAGGTATAATGCAAAGGAGAAAGATAGTGATAACATAAAATCAATATAATATGGAGAGGGATATCATATTTGATCTACCATTTTAAAAGGCAACCTAAATACCAGACTCGGGCTAAAGGATCGAATGCGATGATGGAGGCAACATCAGAGGAGAGGTTGCAATGATCTCAGGGACAAATACGACAAACTTTGGGTGTCGATGGTGATATGTCTGTAGTGGTCGAGAAGTGGGACTCCCGTAGGTATATATAGCTGGTCAGGCACCCAGAATGATATGGAATAATAGTAGACATGACATTAATTGAGTGATGGGTATTGCTAAGGACAGATGAATGCATGCAATTTATAAGGTAACACACTGTTAGCATCCCCCCAAAATCGGAGTGGAACGTTACCATGGAGAAGAAGGGTCATAGTGATTTCTACGAGATGTCTATTTTGCATTTGGCTAGCTACCTCATTTTTTTGAGGTGTGTGAATTGTACTCAAAGGTAGAGATAGTACGTGAGAGACTTCAAACATTATAGCGAATTAAAGCATGAATTACACGTAAATGTTGGAGGCAACTTGGGAGGGGGTCAACGAGGGAGCATGTTATACTTGGGACACACTTTGTGAGAGACACACCACATCTCCACCTAAAACTTTAAGGTGATAGGTGCGTGAGTTCTCTCATGTTGGAATATATTATTTCTATTTGTATTATTTCCCTATTTGTATTATTTCCCTTTATTCTCCTTTAAGGAAAGAATTAATATCATTATTGTATTACCATTATATATACCAGCCTAGAGCTGAGGAATAAAAAAAATAGCTTTTTTACCATTCCTTTCAATATGGTATCAAGAGCTCTGGGTTAGGGTTTACTGTAAAGCTTCCACAACAGCTTCCGATTGACATACCCGTTTAATCCCCTATGGCGAATCACGACACGAATTGGCCCGCTCTAGGTTTTGCCTACACCGGATCCAATGATGGCGGTGGCGGTGGCCGCGGTGATGGTGGCGGCCGCGATAACGATGGTGGCCGCGAAAATGACAATGGTGGCGGAAACGGCGACGAAACATCGGGTGACACAAACAATGGCAGTTATTTCAATATAGGCGACAATGACCAAGAGGGTTCCTCATACTCCCTCAAGGTCAATATTCCTAAGATGAATGGGAATAACTATAATGAATGGGCCCAGACAGTTCGCTTGGTATTGGATAGCAAAGGGAAGTTGGGTTTTCTAACTGGAGCAGTAGCTGAACCGGCAGTAGGAGACCCTCTTTACAAACAATGGAAATCTGAAAACTCCTTGATTATTGCGTGGTTGGTAAGCTCTATGGAAACTGGAATAGGTAAGCCTTATATATTTTTGCCTTCTGCAAAGGATGTATAGGAAGATGTTAAGGAAACATACTCTGATATTCAAAACTCTTCCCAAATTTTTGGTTTAAAATCAAAGTTATGGCATGCGAAACAAGGGGACATGAATGTTACTGCTTATTACAATGAGTTGTTGACCCTTTGGCAAGAGTTGGATCTATGTTATGATGACAATTGGAGGTGTACAGAAGATAATGTTTTGTTTCTCAAAAGACAAGAAAATGATCATGTCTTCATTTTTCTCGCTGGGCTCAATAAAGACCTTGATGAGGTAAGAGGTAGAGTTTTAGGAAAAATACCATTGCCAACTCTTCGTGAAACTTTTGCAGAAATAAGAAGGGAGGAGGCACGACAAGGTATTATGATGGGCAAGAAACCACGAAGCTCTGAATCTGAAGGCTCGGCTTTGGCTACTAGGAACCTTGACGAGGGAAAAAGGGTAGACAAAGTTCCTTGGTGTGACCACTGTAAGCGTGAATGGCATACGCGTGAAACCTGTTGGAAGCTCAAAGGGAAACCTTCTAACTGGAAGAAGAAAGGTGGTCGTGCATTTCAGGCTAGTAATTCTGATCAAGGGTATCAAATTTCTTCACCTCAGCTTCCACTCACTACAGAACAACTAGACAGACTGTACAAACTCCTCGAGTCTCCAACTCCTTCTTGCTCTATAGCAACAAAAGGTAATTCTGCATTTATTAGTGTCAGTCCCAGTCATACTTGGATAGTAGATTCAGGTGCCTCTGATCACATGACAGGTGAATTTATTTTTTTCTCTTCATATAGTCCATGTGCAGGTAACCAAAGAATAAAAATTGCAGATGGCTCTTTTTCAGCCTGCAGGTAAAGGGTCAGTTGTCTTGTCTCCAATGTTAACTCTGAAAAATGTCCTTCATGTTCCAAATTTATCATGTAATTTAATGTCCGTCATTAAATTAGCCCAAGATATAAATTGTCAAACTAATTTTTTCCGATCTCACTGTGTCTTTCAGGATTTGAACTCGGGGAAGATGATTGGCAGTGCTAAGGAGAGTGGAGGACTCTACTACCTTGACATTGGATCTGCATCACAACTACCTTAAAAAACAATAAGTTCATGTTTTAAGTCTTTTTCTGTTTTAAATAATAAAGATGACAACATTATGACATGGCATTTAAGATTAGGTCATCCTAGTTTTCGTTACTTAAAACACTTGTTTCCTAAGTTATTTCATAATAAGAACTTTTCTTTGTTTAAATGTGAAGCATGTGAGTTTGCAAAACATCATCGTTCCCAATTTTCAATACAGCCTTATAAACCATCAAAACCTTTTTCTATTATTCACATTGATATTTGGGGCCCTAACCGTACAAGTACACTCTCTCTCAAAAAATGGTTTATCACGTTTATAGATGACCATACAAGAGTATGTTGGGTGTACTTGTTAAAGGGGAAATCAGATGTTTGTCAGGCTGTAAAGAATTTTTTTACAATGGTGCAGAATCAATTTCAAACAAATATCCAAGTCTTTAGAAGTGATAATGGCAAAGAATATTTTAACACTATCCTGGATGATTTTTTTCTAAAAAATGGGATTGTACATCAAAGTTCATGTCCTAATACTCCTCAACAAAATGGAGTTGCCGAAAGGAAAAATAAACATTTATTGGAGGTTGCTAGAGCTTTACTTTTCACAAATAAAGTACCAAAAATATTTGTGGGGTGAAGCTGTTTTAATAGCTGCATATTTAATTAATAGAATGCCCTCCAAAATTCTTAATTTTCTAACTCCGATTAATACTTTCAAAGAATGTTTTCCTAGTTCTCGTGTTTTAACTGATCTGACATTAAAAATCTTTGGTTGCACAGCTTTTGTTCATGAACATAAGAATGTTGAAAAACTTGAACCACGTGCTATAAAGTGTGTTTTTGTTGGATACTCCCCAACCCAAAAAGGATATAAATGTTTTGATCCAAAAACCAAAAAAATGTTTGTCACTATGGATGTTACATTCTTTGAAAATAAACCTTTTTTTGATGACACTCATCAAGGGGGGATATAAAGGAAGACTTATTTCAAATTGAGAACATGAGTTTTTTTAAATAATTTATCTTTGCCTGTATCACAAAGTTCTGAGACTTATACTTCTGCACCAACAGAAAATGGCCATGATTCTTTATTTAATCCTACTCTTGTTATGAGTAACAATCCTTGTGAATCTGAGCGTACATTTTCTCATATAGAAAACAATGAAATTCCTGAAAACGATGATAGTAATGGTCTAATTGAAATGCCACAGAATAATGAGTCACTTCAGGAAAACAGATTTGAATTAGGAAACAGGATTTGGAAAGGGAAGGTTTTTGTAAATAAGAACCACAAAGGAATGGATGAGTCCACATCTCCATACTGTCAGGAATCTGAACCGGGGAATGATCAACCTCCTAAGAATAGGAAAGGTAAGTCCATATCTGTTTCTGAAAGTCGTATTTTGTATCCTGATATAGATGATCCTGTTGCCATTAGAAAACCTGTTAGATCGTGTACTAAACACCCCATGTCCAATTTTATATCATATTCAAATTTGTCTTCATCTCTGTCTGCCTTCACCTCAAAATCGTCTAGTGTAGAAATTCCAAAAAATGTACAGGTTGCTCTAGAAATATTAAAGTGGAGGAAAGCTGTACTTGAGGAGATGAAAGCTCTAGAAAAGAACAAAACTTGGAGTGTTATGACACTACCGAATGACAAGAATGCAAATGGGTGTTTACTGTGAAGTATCATTCAGATGGGTCAATTGAAAGGTACAAGGCTCGCTTGGTGGCTAAAGGATTTACTCAGACCTATGGTATAGACTACTCAGAGACATTTGCTCCTGTTGCAAAACTGAACACTGTAAGAATTCTTTTTTCTCTTGCTGCTAACCTGGATTGGCCCCTACATCAGTTAGATGTTAATAATTCCTTTCTTAATGGCGATCTAGAAGAAGAAGTATACATGGACATTCCACCTGGATTTGAAGACAAATTTGGATCAAATGTATGCAAATTAAATAAGTCTTTGTATGGATTAAAACAGTCTCCTAGAGCTTGGTTTGAAAAATTCACTCAGTCCATGAAGAAACAAGGGTACATTCAAGGACAGGCTGATCACACCTTATTCACAAAGTTCTCCCATGATGGGAAATTGGCTGCCCTGATTGTATATGTTGATGATATTGTCCTTACTGGAGACGATACAGTTGAAATGGCAAGAGTAAAAGAGAAATTAGCAGTAGACTTTGAAATCAAGGGCTTAGGATCCATGCGATATTTTCTTGGTATGGAGGTTACTCGGTCAAAGAATGGTATTGCGGTTTCACAGCAGAAATACATTCTAGACTTATTGAAAGTAATATGAATGCGTGGATGTCGTCCTGCAGATACCCCTATGGATCCTAATGCTAAACTTTGGGGAGAAGGTAGTGTTCCTGTTGACACTGGAAGATATCAGAGATTGGTTGGAAAACTGATTTATTTGTCACACACCGACCTGATATTGCTTTCTCAGTTAGTGTAGTAAGTCAATTTATGCATTCTCCTAACGAGGAACATCTTGAGGCAGTCTACAGGATACTGAGATATTTGAAGGGAAAGCCTGGTAAAGGCTTACATTTTAAGAAAACTAGTGAAAGAAATGTGTCTATCTTCACGGATGCTGATTGGGCAGACTCAGTCACAGATAGAAGATCAACCTCTGGATATTGTACTTATGTTTGGGGTAATCTTGTGACATGGAGGAGCAAGAAACAAGGAGTTGTAGCAAGAAGTAGTGCAGAAGCTGAGTTTAGAGCTATGTCTCAAGGTATTTGTGAAGGGTTATGGATCCTTAGAATCCTAGAAGAACTTAAGATGAAAATTGAGCTTCCATTAAAATTATACTCTGACAGTAAAGTTGCCATTAGCATAGCTCATAACCCAGTTCAACATGACAGAACCAAACATATTGAGATTGATCGACACTTCATAAAAGAGAAGTTAGATGTTGGAATCATATGTCTCCCTTTTGTGACTTCAAATCAGCAAACTGTGGATATCCTTACCAAAAGTTTGTCAAGACCAACCTTTGAGCATTTGATTGACAAGTTGGGCATGATAGATATCTATGCACCAACTTGAGGGGGGGTGTTGGAATATATTATTTCTATTTGTATTATTTCCCTATTTGTATTATTTCCCTTTATTCTCCATTAAGGAAAGAATTAATATCATTATTGTATTACCATTATATATACCAGCCTAGAGCTGAGGAATAAAAAAAACAACTTTTTTTACCATTCCTTTCAATATCTCACTTATATATGCTCAAGAAGGCGAAGAAGGCGAGGGTTGGTTGCACCGCATGGAACACCTGAGGCCTGAGATGGCAAGGGTGGTCGCCACATCGGAATGAGAGGGATCCTAAGGCTGTGCAGGTATGGGACTGCATGGTCGAAGGAAAGCTTATAATGATTAATGGGTACTACCTATACCAACAAAATGCATCTTCTTTTCGGGAGCCCGTTCAATAAGAACTCCACAGTTAAGCGTGCTTGACTTGGAGAAGTATTGGGATGGGTGACCTTCTGGGAAGTTTCCCGGAAAGCGTGCGAGTGAGGTCAAAGCATGCTGAAAAGACCCGTGTTGGTTTGTGGGGTCAGTCGATCATCCCGAAAGCAGTCTGGGGCGTTACAAATGGTATCAGAGCCATACCTCTCCCAGTACGATGTGGTTCGAGGACGAACCATGCGGAAGCTGGTGGGCATGTAACACCCGAGGCCGAAGAAGGCGAGGGTTGGTTGCACCGCATGGAACACCTGAGGCCTGAGATGGCAAGGGTGGTCGCCACATCGGAATGAGAGGGATCCTAAGGCTGTGCAGGTATGGGACTGCATGGTCGAAGAAAAGCTTATAAGGATTGATGGGTACTACCTATACCAACAAGATGCATCTTCTTTTCGGGAGCCCGTTCAATAAGAACTCCACAGTTAAGCATGCTTGACTTGGAGTAGTATTGGGATGGGTGACCTTCTGGGAAGTTTCAAGGAAAGCGTGCGAGTGAGGTCAAAGCATGCTGAAAAGACCCGTGTTGGTTTGTGGGGTCAGTCGATCATCCCGAAAGCAGTATGAGGCGTTACACATTTCCAATGTGGGACTATTATCTGTAAGTTTATTGAGTGCGCCTAAGAGGGTGAATTAGGACTTTTAAGATTTATCCGGTTTTTGGGGGGCGGGGTGAATTAGGACTTTTAAGATTTATCCGGTTTTTGAATACTTGTTGTTCTTATTTTTCTGGTTTGGTGCAAGAGTTTAGAAATGTGTTACTTTCTTTTCTGGTTATGATTTGTGAAAGCGGTAAATGCAGAAAAGTAAAGAACACAATGATGTATACTGGTTTCCTCACAATCCGAGAGTACTCCAGTCCCCTTTCAACATGAAAGAGATTTTACTATTGTTTGTGACTTACACAAGAGACACCAAACACCAAGAACAATCTTCTTGGATTTTCACTAAGTACATTAAGAGAACAATCCTCCCTTAATGACTCACTTGTTTCCAACAATCCTGGACAACAAGATTCCAACCACTAAGAACAATCCTCTTAGATTTACTAACTTGATTATGAGAAAAATCCTCTCACTAATCAAAAATCCTTGCTTCCAACAGTCCTGGATAGCAAGTCGATAATAACCTAATATATTTGAGTAGTAATGTTGATGAATATATATCAATCACTAGGATTGATCTTCTCTTCCAAACAAGCAATTTATGATGAAAATATAGTGCTCAAGTGTTTATGAGAATTATATGAATTTTCTAGAATGTTATGAACATACATGTAGAAAATTCTTTATGAAATATTAAGAACAAAAACACTTGTTTGAAAATTTGAGTAAAAAGATATGATGTTAAATTGCAATGGAAGAAGTGATTTTAAATTTGAAATTTCATGTATTTATAAGAGCATAACACCTTTATGAACCATGGTGAACTCATAAAAAATATCATGAAAAAATGTCAATTTAAAATGAAAAGGTTTCATGAAGAGTGCATGAAAAGGTGTTAAAAAGTTGCTGTTTTTTATTAAATTCGTACAGTATTTTTTAAGTCGGTTCCAACGGTTACCTGACTTAAAAAGTTGGCAGCAAATTTCAAATTTCAAATATAAATAACACTGTTTCAGTACGGTGTAAATTATGGCGGTTTTCAGTGCTGTTATGACGGCTAAAACTGCCATAATTTACCAAAATCTGCATGTTTTAAAAATTGAAAATTTTAAAAAATTATCTAAATATTTGAACCAACTTTATACAACATCTATTGATTTATCCAAGTAAATATATTATATTTGAAAGTGATTTAACATGGTTCAAACATGATAAAAAATTATATTTAAAAGTGATTTAACATGGTTCAAATATGATTAAAAAAATATATTTGAAAGTAATTTTGAACACAAATGAACAATGCATGCAAGTGATTTTTTTGGAGAATAATTTGAGCACTAAAATTATCAATATAATTGCATGCTTGTACCTCAATAATTTAAGATCAATGTTAGTCTTCAAAGTAGAATTCTTGATATATTTGTTGCTAGCTTTCATTATGACGAATCTTTTTTTTTTTTGTAAGCAAGGTTATATTGATAGGGAGTACTAGGGGTACTCAAACCCTGATACAAAAAGAGGAAAGGCTAAAAGAAAATTACAAAAACCAATAGAATATTTAGACAAGATAGTGCAAAGGATCTTTGCAAAAGTTGTAGAAATTGCTATTGGTTTAAGTAATATCCCCCACCAAGATGTTACAATTATGACGAATCTTGATCACTTGATGTTACAATTAAACTTGAAGCTTTTTCCATTCTTTTTTCATTCATTTGTTTATCATTTTGTCTTCATCAAAACATAATAGATGGAGAGTCTTGACTTCACATTATCTACACTCACACTTACATTATTCTCAACAGTAAAGGTGAAATATTTTCTTAAGGTATACCAAAAAACCGATAAGATATATAATTCCTCAAACATGGCTGTATAAGAGAGAAATATTTTTCTGCGAAGTGCTTCCACGAATGTGCCTTTTTTTTGGACGAGCTTGCTATAATTTTCTAGAAATCACCATCTATTTTACACTCGAAGCATTAATAGTATTTTGAAAATGCAAATTCTATGGTCCACATAATATTGTAAAACTTCTTATAAAATTTGACAATTGTTTATTGTTAAAATGACATATTCGTCATGAAGGAGGTAATAAAATATTTATGAGTGAAAATAGAATGTGAGTTGCATATCAAAATTGAAATTGTATGATTTTATTAGTATTATTCATCAGAATCATAACTGATAACTTCAATTTTAATCCCATCAAATAAAAACCTTCAATTTTAATATAATTTATATTTAGTGGACATTTCGCTTGAGCAAAGCATATTTGTGGGAGACCATATCATTATGCAAGCTGTGAATGAGAAAAGGTGGGAAGCCATAAGGATGGGAAAAGAGGATCCTCATCTGTCGCACCTTATGTTTGCCGACGATTTGCTTCTGATAGGGGCTGCCAAGGAGAAACAGATGGAGTGTGTACTGAACACACTCAACATTTTCAGTGGGATGTCCGGGCAAGAAGTGAAGAAAGACAAGACGTGTATTATGTTTTCCAACAATGTTCAGAGGAGCACGAGGAATAAGCTGCTGCACATGTCGAACTTTCGCGAGTCAAATGATATGGGTAAGTATCTTGGTATTCCTCTTAAGGGTAAGACTCTTAAGAAACAAGACTACCAATACCTGCTCGATAGTGTTGCATTAAAGTTATCAAACTGCAAAACTAAAACTCTTTCGTTTGCGGGAAGGGTAACTTTAGCCAAGACTGTTATGCAAGCAATTCCCATATATCCGATGATGGCTGATATTCTCCCCAAGCATTGCATAGATGAGATGCATAAGTTGCAGCGTAACTTTATATGGGGTGATTCAGTGGAGAATAAGAATTTACATGCGGTGAGCTGGGATGTTGTGTCCAGACCGAAAGCTGATGGAGGATTAGGATCGCGGAAGCTCGATCAAATGAATATGGCTTGTATGATGAAGTTGGCGTGGAAGCTCAATCAAAATAGCGGTGATTTATGGTGTGAAGTTATTAGAAGTAAGTATAAGGTTACGAACATGGCTGAGGCGTGTTGTAGAAGAAACGATTCGAAGTTATGGCGTGATTTGGTGAAAGTTAATGACAACACGAGGCAGTATAGCAGCTGGAGTATTGGAGATGGTTCGAAAACGGTAGCTTGGTCGGACTGTTGGATTGAGCAGGGACTGACCATAGATACAATTGGAGTTGATATTCCCAGTGGCATGTTGAATGCTAAAGTTAAAGATCTGGTGATGCATGATGGAACCTGGAACTGGCAGCTGTTCAAGGACTGGCTGCCGACGGAAATTCTTTACAAAATTCAGACAGTTCTCCCTCCTCGGGAGAATTATGGGACTGACATTTTTCTTTTTGCAGGTTTTGGTGAAGGAAGCTTCTCTGTCAAGAATAGTTACGCAATGATCGATTCGTATAACAACATGAATACGAAATTTCGTTGGAAGGCGTTATGGAAGTTGCGGGTGCAAGAGAGAGTGAGATACTTCGTTTGGTTAATGTGCCATGATAGATTGCTAACCAATCTCAATAAATCCATAAGAGGTCTTGGAGGGGCAAGTTGCAATTTATGCGGTAATGCTATGGAGAATATGCTTCATGCTTTGCGCGATTGTCCGACAGTGCAGAATGTTTGGTTTAATCAGGTTCCTAAGGATATAAGACCGATTTTTTTTACGATGAACCTGTGGGGATGGATTGAGCTGAATCTGAGTTACAATCAAGATTGGAGTAGTTACTGGGTGACAGGCTGCCGTAGTATTTGGACTTGGAGGAACAAAGAGATGCATGACAGTAATTTTATTAGACCTTATTCCCAAAGTTCCTATGTGCATAAAAGAAGGAATGATTACAAGAAGGCAATGCAAAGTAGTCGCGTAATGAGCAAGCAGAATAATCAGACGATTTTGGTGAAATGGACTCCACCGGATAGAGGATGGATCAAACTCAATACAGATGGTTCTTGTCGAGAGGGGAAGATCTCCGGGTGTGGCGGTATTATTCGGGATGATAAAGGCGAGTGCAAAGGAGGCTTCTACAAGTGCATAGGTGTTTGCAGCATCATTAAGGCGGAGTTATGGGGTGTGTACCATGGTTTGTCCTTAACTAAGGAATTGGGTTATCAAAGAGTGGATCTAAATGTCGATTCATATATCGTGATTGAAATTCTAGAGTTTAAATTTGTTCCAAATATGGAGTGTATGGCTTTATCCAAACAAATTCATGAGCTAATGGCGGAATTTGAGGAAGTTAAATGGAAACATGTCTAAAGAGAAGAAAATAGGTGTGCAGATACTTTAGCTAAATTTGGAGCTACAAGTCGAGAAAGTGTGTCCTTTGGAGATTGTATGCCGAACTTGATTAGGCAATTAGTTGTATCTGATACTTCTGGCTCCCCTGTTAGTCGGAGCATTCAGCTGTAGTTTTCTTGTTTGGGCTTAGGCCCTCCCTTTTACCCAAAAAAAAAGCATATTTGTGGGAGACACACCACTTCTTCACCTAAAACCTCAAGGTGATAGGTGAGTGGGTTCTCCCACTTATATATGCTCAAGTCGCCACATACATTTTTAATGTGGGACTATTATCTACACTCACACTTGTATTTATTCTCAGCAGTTTTTACATACTCAAATTATTAATTTTTGCAAAATGCTTGTTGTATAAATCCACGTGGTTGATATTTAGTATCTTTTAACATATTTGGTCCACACAGGTAACAAATGCAATTCAAAAAAGTCAGTACTGTTGGGATTATTCTCTGTATAGGGCTAGTTGGGCCTAAATAAGAAGAGGCCCAAACATGTATATTGAGTGATTGACTTGTAGCCCATATAAGGCATAAGGAATAAGGAATGAATAACAGTAGGAACCTTTTTGCATAACAAGTGGTATCAGTAAGACCCGGTTACGATCCCTGCTATTTATCACTACCCAAAATATACAATTCTCCATTATCCTTTCTCCATTCACCGTTTTTTTCCTCCGTCGTTTCTATGGAGGAATCCATAATTACTACAGACTGGGAGAGGGATGCCTGTGGAAGGCAAGAACGGTGGCAGACATCTGTACCCTTTCTGCAGGCTCATCAGGCTGAGATGGACCACACTCACGATCTCTTTCCTCGTTGTCGTGAGATAGCTGACACTGGACTGGGAGCCATTGCAGATGGTCTATTCCCCGAGGGGTCTGCGCAGAGGTGTGTGGTGGATACTATGATTAGGCTGGCACATGAGGCATTTCTATACCGTAGGAATCGTGCCAGGACTATTGGGGAACTTGACACTAGAGGCAGAGCCAGGAGAGGCCGTGGTGGACGCAGAGGCAGAGGCGGAGGCGGTGGTGGAGAGCATTAGGATGATGTCCAACACACAGTAGTGATGCCTGTGGTCTATTTTTATGTTTGTATTTTCTTTGACGATGTATGTGTGTTACTTATGTTATTTTGATGATGTATTCGGCATTATGACCGACATTATTTATACGATGTATTTTTTTTGATTTACCTACTATTGTATTTAAAATGCGTATCTTTAGTTTTACATTTGTATTTTAAAATATTATTGTAACCAAAATTGAGTTTTGGTGTGAAATGAACATGATTTGAAAATTTAGCAGACTATTTCGTAGATGCACATACGGAACACTCTGACCACCTTCCGTAGATGCATCTACGGAAGGAAACATTTTTTCCAAAATCAGGGTGCTTCTGAAAGTGCATCTACGAAAGCTGGAGACAAAATTGAAATTTTATGTGATGACTAGGAGATCCATGGGGTGAATTGAGAAATTGTCTATATTAATACTTTTCATTTTTCTCATAAACTTATATGCCTTTAAAAACCAAAAGAAAAAAAAAAGAAAAAGAAAAAGAAAAAGAATTGTGCTTTTATTTTGGTAAGTATGAAAACAAGTAAAATGATGGAAGAACGAGCAAGAGTTAAGTGGAGAAACTTGTCACAGCGGCAACATGCTCACCGAAGACTCCCAGTGTCAGTTTCTCCTTTCCCCTTTTTTCGATTTCCGCAATCATCACAATTTCTTCTTCCAGTTATTGCAAACTGTAATGGATTGTAACCATGACACAGTTCTTCGCTTTCTGCATTTTTAATGGTTTTTTTTACTGCTAAAATTAGGTTTCATTGTTAATTTGGGAGAATCATTCATAGTTGATAATATTTGGATTTTAATTTTTTTTCTCATTCATTTTCTAAAATTGATGAATGTAATCCATGCAAGATAAGTAATTTCTGCAGAATGCTTGCGGTATGTAATGTATACATTTGTATGCAGAATTTTTGTTGGTTCTGTTCTGACTTTATTCAATGTTAATCCATCACAGGAAGTGAATGCAATTCACGAAGTTTATAAGCTTTTTACCACTATGCTGTACATTTCATGCTTCTTTTAATCAGGTAACATCTTTTTATAAGCTTGAACAAATGCCGGTTCTGTAAAATGATTGCTGTGAAAAATGCCTCGATTGTTTTCAATGGAATTAATCAATCTAATTGACAGACACAGTGGATAGGATAGAATAGCATTTATATTAAGAAATAAAGTTCCCACTTTTCGTTTGATTCTGTGATACAACTTAAACAATTGGTTTTTGAACTTCAATGTTTTGCTGCTATCTGGATCAAATTTTGATGCATAGATGGTTGGGGTAATTTTTTTTGAATGGTTAAATCAATTCATTGTGGGGCTAAACAACACAAAATGTATCAAAGGTTAGTAATAAAAATTCTATCAAAAATACATATTGAGATTTGTCCTTATTAAGGGGTGTAGGTTCTGATGTAGTTCCTCTCTCTATTGCCCTTGTAGTTGTAGCAGTGCTTCTGCATTGCTTATTGTGTATCCTATTTTTTCGCTTGAGGTGTTTCCCTTCTCTTTGTAGAGAGTTGGAGTTGGAGTACTCATTGACACTTGTTTATTTTATAAATCTTTATCGTTAAAAGAAAAAATAAACATTGAGACATGAGCCTTAGTTCCTACAGAAAATGGTCTTTTTTTCTATTATATTTAAAAGCAATATTCTCTTAGTTTTTTTGGCTACCAAATTCACTTTTAAACTAAAAATTGATTTGTATTGAAAAAGGTTAACAAAAAATAATTAGTACAAACAGATAAACAAAATTATTGTTACTATCACTAGAATAATATAAAAGGAGCCATAGATGCAAGGGACAAATTACAAATTTACAATAATAGAGGGATATATATATTTATTTAGCATATCAGTCACCTTAATACAAAACGAAATTTGAAAATCACAATGCATACAATAATTCAAACCACTGCAGACACATGGATACTGGGGCAGCGCCTTACAGCTGTGGCTAATAAAACAGAAAACACAAACTAAACAAAATAAATGCTGCCCTCTAAACAATGTTGATCAAATGCTGAGTCATTGATGAAATATATGTGAAGAATCCTTTCAATCTTTTTTGGGCATGGCTTTCTTTGCATTCAAACTCTATGTTTAGATCCTACACAAATACAAATACATATTGATGTCAGTTAATGTTTGATGTTCTAATCCCTTAACAACCAAACACTATAAGAAAAAGGTTAACTTACAAGTAACGGAAACTAAAATATTAAACAGTAAAAGAATGTTTCATTACACCTGAAGTTTCGTTTTAAATTAGGATTGTATATAGTGTGTATTCAACAATTAATTGATAATTCATTAATAAAATAAGATAACTAGTTAATGAAGAGAGAATACGAATTGTCTCATAAGTACAGCTTATATGGTAAAAGGATTCAGGGACATTTGATATGCTGATTCACACCAGTAACTCCCAAGGTCTCAGCACTAGTGTGTGTAAGTTTCACAACTTGGCTCTTTAGAATACAAAATAAACTGAGAATGAGTTTACTAGAGAAGGTAAATTTTGTACTTATTAATATTATAATATATTATGCATGAAAAGTTACCACATGGAATGATGCCAATTATAGGCTTCTAGTAGTGGTGAGGTGGAGGAGGTGATTTGTAGTAATAATGTGGTGGAGGTGGAGAATGAACTGGAGGAGGAAGAGAATGGTAAGCTGGTTGGGGAGCATGAGGAGGGTAGGTATGAACTGATGGTGGTGGAGAGTGGTAGACCGGGTGAGGGTGAGGGGGGTTGGTATGAACGGGTGGTGGCGGCGGAGGAGATGGGTACTTGTAAGGCTTCTTGTGTGGTGTTGGTGGTGGAGGAGAGTGGTAGATTGGATGTGGGTGAGGGTAGGTGTGCACTGGTGGTGGTGGAGGAGATAGGTGCTTGTAAGGTTTCTTGTGTGGTGTTGGTGGTGGAGGAGAATGGTGCTTGTAAGGTTTCTTGTGTGGTGTTGGTGGTGGAGGAGAGTGATAGACTGGGTGTGGGTGAGGGTAGGTGTGAACTGGTGGTGGTGGTGGTGGTGGAGGTGGTGGTGTTTGTGGTGGTGGAGAGTGGACTGGGTGTGGATGAGGAGGGTAGGTGTGAACTGGTGGAGATGGAGGAGATGAGTAATGGTATGGATCCTTTGGTGGTGGTGGTGAGTAGACCGGTGGTGGTGGTGAGGAATAAGAGTAGCGGGTTGCTGAAATTTCAGATGGGAAAGTGAGAAAGAGCATGGCTAATGCCAGAATGAGATAAACAGACGCCATTAGGGACCTCATTTTTTTCTTACAAGTGAATTTTGGTTCTATGGAAGAATGCTGGTGCAACCTCATTTTGTAGCTAAGTTTTTAAAGCATCTTGATTAGTCAACTTGTCCCTTGAGACTCACCTAGGAAACATGATGCATTCATACTAAATTATACTATAACATTGGCTATCTTTGAATTACTAGTACTACTGATTCTTAGACTTTTTGAGTAATGCGACCCTAAGTATTTTGGAATGGTTGCACTTGGATTTAAGTAAGGATTCTTGCATTGACAGGCTATACATCTTTGTTGAGGTTGGTGGTTCTCCTTAGCTTTGCATGAGAGTATTTCTTCCCTAATCGAAATTTCATAGTAGTGAGATCTATTAACAGGAAAAAGGACAAATAAAGGAGATAGATGATTTCAATCCACAATTTTCATCCCTGTATTAATATATCACCTATTATCTCTTACATAGCATGTTGTTGGAATATAGTGTAGGCTGGACAACCTTTAAACATTCGTATCTATTTTCCAAACTTAAGATTTGAATCTGATCTTTTTATTCAATATAGATTCTTTTAACAATCTAATTTAGCTTTTTTAAGAGCTTGACATAGCCTAAAAACCTATTTAGATATATATATTTTCTTCTAAATTTTTAAATAGATTCTAAAACTACCTCTAAAGAAGAAAGTAAGTAAGAGATGTGATGATATAAAACAGAGAAAAATATGAAAATGAAAAGATGTAAATAAAAGTAGTATGTGAAAAGATAAAAAGAAATCATTTTTGTTCTTGAGTCAAGAATCATTTTTCTAACTGGGAATGGTTTTAATCTTTTTTTATTACATAGTACATGCATACAACTCATAGTGCTCAATTCATGTTGCCCAATTGTGTTGAACTTATTTATACATATGCATTTCAATAGATAAAGCACCTGATATATAGTTTAGTTGCAATGAAATCTGAAACTTCTATGTTCTTAAGCAGTAACGTTCAAAGTGCGCCATTTATTTCTTATCGGACTTCTCGTTTCATGTTTGGTATTTGGTTGTTAACTGGCTAAGGCTGAAGTTTGTTATGTCACTTGACCTGTTAGGTTTTTACTCGGTTTTATGTTCTTTCGGAGGTGGCCATCAGCTAAAACATTGTTGGACTTTAGTTTGACATTATGTAGTGTGGTCGATTTCTAAGGTGCCAAATGGGGGTTATTTTCTCTAAAAATATAGTGAGTCTTGAGAATTTGGTGGATCGATTTAATTTTTCTTCTTCAAAGTGGTTTTTAGTTAAGTCCTCAAAGTCTCCATGTACTTTCTACGGATGGGTGGCTGAAACAAGGTTTTAAATAACGGCCGTGGTAGAGTAAAGGCTTTTGCGATCTCGGTCGGTCCAGGTATTGCGACACTGATTACGGTCGTCGTAGTGTGAATTAACCGCAGTTTGTTCTTTATCATAAAAACGGTGAATAACGGTATCGGTATCGACACCTTCCGATACCGTTTTGTCACGACCGTTTTTTAGGTAACGGATAGTTTTTTAAAACCTTTGAACCCTCTGTTTGCCTTTTGAGATAGTTCTTTATATGCTCACCTAAGTTTCTTTTTGGTTGTGGCTTACCATGTTGATCTATTTGACTTTTTGTTCGCTTTTGATTTAGTTCCTCTCTATTGGCTTTGGAGTAGTATTTCTTTATTGATTATGGTGTGTTCTATTTTTGGTTTGAGGTGCTGTACCTCTATTTTGTAGTGAGTTGAAATACTCAATGTACTCTTGTTTATATTATAAATCTATGTCGTCAAAAGAAAAACATACTTTGATACATGAACACATATAGGTATCTTTTAATAGGGAATAGCAAAATAGGGGATATATTTATTTGGCTTGTTGGCCATCTTGATACAAAACGAGCTTTGAAAATTACAATTCATGCATACTGAGGCAGTGCCTTACAGCTGTGGCTAATACAACAAAAACACAAATTAAATAAATAGAAGAAGCCCTCTAAACAATGCCAATCAAACACTGACGAAATATATATGTGAAGAATCCTCTCAATCTTCTTTGTCCACGGCTTTCTTTGCTTTCACACTTTCTGTTTAGATCCTACACAAATTCAAATGTTTATTGATCTGTTAGTTTATGTCTCATACATTAATCCCTTAATAACCAAATAATGTAAAAGAAAAACTAATATACAAGAAATGCAGACTAAAATATTAAATTAAAAGAATGCTTCATTGCACTTGAAGTTTCATTTTAAATTAGGATCGCATATACTCGGCAATTATACTGTTAATTAGTTAATAAAGAGAGGATGGTAGTTGATTAGTGAAGGGAAATTTTGTACTTGTTAATATTATAATATAGGTTGCATGAAAAGTTACCATATAGCCAATGATGGGATATCTAGTGGTGGTAAGGTGGAGGAGGTGATTTGTAGTAGTAGTGTGGTGGAGGTGGGGAGTAGACCGGAGGAGGAGGAGAAGGGTAAACTGGGTGGGGAACATGGGGAGGGTAGGTGTGAACGGGTGGTGGTGGTGGGTACTTGTATGGCTTCTTGTGTGGTGTTGGTGGTGGTGGTGGGGAGTGGTAGACTGGGTGTGGGTGAGGGTAGGTGTGAACTGGTGATGGTGGGGGAGATGAGTACTTGTATGGTTTCTTGTGTGGTGGTGGTGGGGAATGGTAGACAGGGTGAGGATGAGGGTAGGTGTGCACTGGTGGTGGTGGAGGAGATGGGTACTTGTATGGTTTCTTGTGCGGTGTTGGTGGTGGAGGAGAGTGGTAGACTGGGTGCTGGGGAGGGTAGGTGTGAACTGGTGGCGGTGGATCGCGGTAGATTGGGTGTGGATGAGGAGGATAGGTGTGAACTGGTGGAGGTGGAGGAGATGAGTAATGGTATGGATCCTTTGGTGGTGGCGGTGAGGAGTAAGAATAGTCTTTTGCTGAAATTTCAGATGAGAAAGTGAGGAAGAGTATGGCTAATGCAAGAACGAGAGAAGCTGAGGAGGCCATTAGGGACCTCATTGTTTTTCTTACTAGTGTGTATTGTTGTTTCCGTGAAAGAAAGGTGGTGGGGCAACCCCATTTTATAGGTAAATTCTTAAAGCATCTTGGTTAGTTAACTTCACCTTCTAGGAAACATGCATACATTCATATTAAATTATACTATATGGTTGGCTATCTTTGAATTATTACCAATTCTTATTGACTTTTAGATCAATGTGACCTTAAGTATTTTGGAACGGTTGCGACCCATGATACTTTAATTTGGTTTTGGCAAGACGCTGGCAAGTTTAGAAGAGAATCAAATGGCTAGCTCGGGTTACAGAAATGTTAACAATACATTGATTTTAGTTTAGTTTGCCCAAAATAAGAAGACTCTAAATATAGTTTAATTATTTATGTTATGTAATTGTAAGGAGATATATTTTCTGAGTTTCAAATATTATAATCTCAATTTTTTTATTGAATCTCAAAATGATTTATTCATGTATTATACAATTATTTCTTTTCATACCCAATTTCAAGATTTTGAAGTCATGTGGTATATAAATTAAATAACATTTGTGATGCCATTTTAGTTGACATTGATGGTTTGGCCTTTTGCTCGTACTTGGGCTTAAGTCAAAAAGTTTTATTGTAAATCTTTTTTGAGATTGGTGGTTCTCCCTAATTTTAAATGAGAGTATGTCTTACCTATTTTAAATTTCAAGGTACTGATATCTATTTAGTAGGTGTGTAATTTAAATTTATTATTGTAGTAATGTAATTTAGTGTTCTCCTCAAATAAAATTAAAATGTTACCAAGTTTTTATAAATGTAACTATTAATTATAAAACATTGATGGAATGATATCTTTAATGGTCGAAGCACCAAGAAATCACACGTCTCTTTCCTTTTCTAATCGAATGAAATTGCAACACTTCTAATAAGATTATTAATAATCAAGATATATGTTGTTATTTACAGATAGTGTCAGCGAAGTGTTGACCTCCTAAAACGCTTTAGTGGAATAGACACTATTGCAAAGACTAAAAACTTGTGTAAAATGTTGGAATTTCCTCCTTCATTGCGACGAGTTCCTAGCTGCCTAAATTGCAGTATTTGAGTTGTCTTCATTGTAGCTTTTAATACATTCATCGTGTTCGATTTGAAGGGGTAAATTTAGTCTTACATTTCTTAGAGATATGATTTGTGTTTTGTTTTTAAATGGGGCAATCTTTATCTTATAAGTCAGTTTTGTAGGAATGAATTAGACCCACTCCACACATTCTAAGATGATATGAGAGTCTATCCTAGATCACTTGTTGAGCTTCCCGCAACTTCCATGCTTTACCAACATTGAGGCCAGAGTGTGAGGGCGTGTGTTGGAATTTCCACATTTATTGCGGTCTATCTCTAGTCGTCTAAATTTCGGCATTTGACTTGCCTTCATTGCAGTCTCCAACACCTTCATTGTGTTGGGTTTAAAGGGATGAGTTTAGCCTCACATTACTTAGAGATATGGTCTGTATTGTGTTTATAAGTGGAGGTAATTCTCATTTACAAATAACGGCCACTACACCCGTAATTGTTAACAGCGCCTCACGAGCAAAAAGCATTGTATCACACTCTATCACCGAAATGCTGTTGTTGTTCTCTTTGTCCAGTCTTTCTTTGTTTATACTTTTATTTTATGTAACGGTGTGATCACCTTTTATACTGATTTCTCAATTATAAAAAAAAATCCCTTTAAAAATATCTTCAGATTTTTGTAAGGTTTAAGTTGTTAAAATATTTATTTTTATTCGTGTAACACTTAAAGGCGCATCATATTATGGGTAAATGTAGAATAAGAATTTGACAGTTTCTTGCTGGCTGTGTAAAATGATTGCTGTAAACATTATCTTGATTGTTTTTAAATGGAATTAATCAATCTTATTGATGGTGGAAAGGATAGAATGCACGAATTGTTGAAAATAGCAAGTTTTGACAAGTTCCTACATTTTGCTATCGAGTTCACTTTTAAACAAAAAGTTATAGTGTACGGAAAAAGTAAACAATAAATAAACATATATTATCATCATCATCATAAGAATAGTATAAAATGAGCCATTAGATGCAAGAGGCAGATTACTATAATAGGGAATATATATTTATTTAGCTTGTCAGTCTGCTTGATACAAAACCAAACTTTGAAAATTACAATTCACGCAAACAACTGCAGACGCATGCATATAGAGGCAGTGCCTTCTAGCTGTGGTTAATACAACAAAAACTCAAATTAAATAAATAAAAGCAACCCTCTAAACAATATTAACCAATGACTGACGAAATATATATGTGAAGAATCCCCTCGATCTTCTTTGTTCATGGCTTTCTTTGCTTTCACACTCTCTGCTTAGATCCTACAGAAATACAAATATGTATTGAACTGTCAGTTTATGTCTGATACTCTAATACCTTAAATAATGATCAAATAATATAACAGAAAATTATTTTACAAAAATGCAGACTAAAATATTAAAGAATGTTTCATTACATATGAAGTTTCATTTTAAATTAGAATTGCATATAAAGTTATTTGTACTCATTAATATTATAATATATGTTGCATGAAAAGTTACCATAAAGTGTGATGCCAATGATAAGCTATCTAGTGGTGGTGAGGTGGAGGAGGTGATTTGTAGTAATAGGCTGGTGGAGGTGGGGAAGAGACTGGTGGAGGAGGAGAATAGTAAACTGGATGGGGAACATGAGGTGGATAAGTGTGAACTGGTGGTGGTGGTGATGGATACTTGTATGGTTTCTTGTGAGGTGTTGGTGGTGGTGGTGGAGAGTGGTAGACTGGGTGTGGGTGAGGGTAGGTGTGAACTGGTGGTGGTGGGGGAGATGGGTACTTGTATGGCTTCTTGTGTGGTGGTGGTGGTGGTGGGGAATGGTAGGTAGGGTGAGGATGAGGGTAGGTGTGCACTGGTGGTGGTGGAGGAGATGGATACTTGTATGGCTTCTTGTGCGGTGTTGGTGGTGGAGGAGAGTGGTAGACTGGGTGCTGGGGAGGGTAGGTGTGAACCGGTGGTGGTGGATCGCGGTAGATTGGGTGTGGATGAGGAGGGTAGGTGTGAACTGGTGGAGGTGGAGGAGATGAGTAATGGTATGGAGCCTTTGGTGGTGGCGGTGAGGAGTAAGAATAGTCTTTGGCTGAAATTTCAGATGGGAAACTGAGAAAGAGTATGGCTAATGCAAGAATGAGAGAAGCTGAGGAGGCCATTAGGGACCTCATTGTTTTTCTTACTAGTGTGTTTTGGTTCTGTGAAAGAATGGTGGTGGTGCAACCCCATTTTATAGGTAAATTCTTAAAGCATCTTGAGGAAACATGCATACATTCATATTAAATTGTACAATAAAGCCGGCTAACTTTGAATTATTACCCATTCTTATTGACTTTTAGAACAATTCGACCATGAAAAGTAATATGATAAATTTAGTTGAATATCTATATTTTATTCATGTAGCAGAATCAACCATAATTTTGTCTTTTAATTAAATTAACTATCATCTAACTTAATTACATTTTTACCCGAATTAGCTAGGTACTGCCCTCATGTACAAAAAGTGGTTGTCCGTATCATTGTTTTTAGGATGGTTGCCACCCAAATTGCTTTTATTTAGATCAATACTTTGGTTTGGCAGAAACTGGCAAGCTGAGAAGAGAATGGAGTAGCAAGGACTAAAGAAATTTTGACACTAACTTGATTTTAGTTTTAGTTTGCCCAAAATAAAAAGAAAAGAATACAATTTACTTTAGCAGAAGACCTTACGATAAAATTTTGAGAGGATTTAGAAAATTTACTTTAGAATAAACCTAAAAAAAAGAAGATTTTTATTTTTAGGAGAGAATCTAAATGGATATGTAGGGAGTGTAGCAAGAGCCTTTGAGGGTGTGCATGAGAGTATGGTCTTGGAGTGGTAAATGAGGAGGGTGAATCTATCTTAGAGTTTTTGTCGGCTTTTGATCTTACTATAGCTAATACTTAGTTTAGAAAAATAGATGAACATTTGATCACATATAAGAGTGGGATGACATATTCTCAAATAGATTTCTTTCTTATTAAGAAGTCGAATAAGAAGATTTGCTTGGACTGTAAAGTTATGCCGGAAAAAAGCTTCACTATCCAACATATAGTATTGGTTATGGATGTAAGAATCAAGAGGAGAGGGAAGAGAAGAAGTCAAATGAGAGCTCCAGGGATCAAGTGGTGGCATTTGAAGGGTGAAAAATAAGGGAGTTTCCAACACTATATCTTGGAGGAAGAGTTTGGACAACCACAAGGAAGTGCAAATGATATATGGAATAAGATGAACCAAGAGATTAGGAAAATAGCTAAAGAGACACTGAGAGAATCAAGAGTTTTGGACCTACGGGTAAAGAATCGTGGTAGTGGAATGAAAGTGTTTAGAGTAAAGTTAAAAAATGTGTTTTAAAGAATGATCTAGGTGTAAAAATGTCTAAACTTGGGAAAGTATAAGAGAGTTAAGAAACAGGAGTGAAACAAGAAACCAAGCCTTTGGCGGATTATACTAATCTTTAGGAATCAAGGAGGGAGAAAAATCTATATATAGACTTGCTAAAGGAAGAGAAAGAAAGACAAGAGATTTAGATCAAGTGAAGTGTGTTAAAGATGAAGAAGACAAAGTCTTGGTTCCAAAAAAGGATATAAAGGATAAGTGGAAGACAAATTTCTAAAATTTATTTAATAAAAGATATGATATCTCACCAGACTCGACATAGAGAATAGGATCGAAACTATAATTACTATCGTCGGATTAAAAAACAAGATATAAAAGAATCATTGATAAGGATGAATAACAGTAAGGCGGTTGGGACAGACAACATACCCTTAGAAGCGTGGAAAATTCTTTGAGATAGAGGCATCAAGTGATTCACCAAACTCTTTAACAAAATTATGAGGTCAAAGTAAAGGCCGAATGAATGGAGAAGAAACATTTTAGTTCCAATCTATAAGAACAAGGCGGATATACAAAATTGTGCTAATTATTGAAGGATTAAACTTATGAGTCATACCATGAAATTATGGAAAATGATTGAACGAAGACTAATAAAAGAGACTCAATTCACTGAGAATCAATTTGGTTTTATGCCTAGGGGGTCGTCCATGTAAGCGACCTATCTACAACGACGTGTGATGGAGCAATATCGGATGAACCAACAAGACTTGCAGTTAATTTTTCTTGACTTGGAAAAGGTGTATGATAGAGTGTTTAGAGAGATTTTGTGGAAAACCTTAGAGAAGAAATGAGTTAGGATTGCATATATTCGAGCTATCCAAGATACGTAAGAATGAGTAAGTGTGCAGACCCAAGGTGGAAAGATGGACGATTTCCCCATTTTAATAGGATTGCATCAACCCTAAGTCCCTACCTTTTTACTTTAATCTGGGATGTACTCACGAAACACAACAAAGAGCTAACATCGAGGTGCATGCTCTTTGTAGATGATACGGTCCTACTTGGAGAGTCAAAGGAGGATTTAAATGAGATGTTGGAGACGAGTCTTAGAAACACATGACTTTCGCCTAAGCATAAGTAAGATGAAGTGTATGGAATGTAAGTTCAGCAAAAAGAGAAGCATTTTTAACCTAGAGGTTAAAGCTGGAGACTATATTATCCCACAAGTCACTTGGTTTAAATATCTTAGACACGTAATACAAAACAATAGGTGGCTGAAATGGAGGAGAGCCTTAGGTGTTTTATATGACACAAAGGTATCACTCAAGTTGAAGGAAATTTTTTATCAAACTGTGATAAGACTTGCAATGTTGTACGAAGTAAAATGTTGGACGATTAAGAATCAACACGAGAATAGAGTGAGTGTAGCAGAGATGAGGATTTTGTGTTGGATGTGTGGTAAGACCAGATAGAATAAGAATATAAATGAAACTATTAGATAGATGTTAGGGTAACACTTATAGTAGAAGAGATGACGAAAAATAGATTTAGGTGGTTTAAGCATGTAGAAAGAAGACTTGTTGATTATGTGGTAAGGAAAGTAGATTAAATGGAGGAGAGTCAAACAACTAGAGGTAGAGGAAGACTTAGAAAAACTATAAGAGAAGTTATTAAGAAAGATCTTGAGATTAACAATTGGATAAAAACATGATCTTGAATAAAACATTATGGCAGAATTTGATCCTTGTAGCTGACTCTATTTAATGGGATAAAAGTTGGTTGCGGTTGTTTATTCAATCTGATTCATTAAGAATGAACCTGGTGCAAGGGCTATGATATGTATATTTTTTATTTTATGTTTCTACATAGTATTTTCAGAATGATTTATTCATTTATTTTTCTAATCATTTTAGTTAATTGGTTTCATTCTCACTTTCCGAATTTAGAAGTTGTGTAACTAGTGTTTTAAAAACCGGACCGGTCATCGAACCGGTGAGGGTACTGGGTCACTGGTTTATCGGTCGAACCACTGGGTCACTGGTCGAACCGCACGACCAAACCGGATTACTCGGTTGAATAGACCTGTCATTATATAGGTATAAAACCAGTCGAACCGGATGATTCAGTCTCTAAAAAATATAACTAGCTTTTAAATTTTTAAAAAATATCATATCATAAATTCACAATTTCATAACTTAAATTCAAATTTTAAACAAAGGTATCACACATAACAAAATAGTAAAAAATTACAAAGTCTAATTGCAAACAAAGTCTAATTACAACATTATCTAATTGAATAGTTTATAACAAAATAACTCCAATGTGTACCAAATTTAATTCAAAATAGGATCCTCCTAAAAAGAAAATCAAATAAAATTCAATATGTTTATGCTATTTAAGAAAATTTATTAGCAAAGATAACAAATAGACAATAAAGTTTTTAATTTGTCACTAACCAAAAAAACTATGTGAGAATGCTATTTAAGTAATACACTACTAAATATATTAAAAAAAAAATTTTAAAAAAAAGTTTAAAAGAAATGTTAAAATAAAAGTTTAAAAAAAATTTTGAAAAAAAAGTTTAAAAAAAAATTTAAAAAAAAAACAAAAAAAGAGCACTTGAACCGCCGGTTTTCCGGTTTTCTCGGTTTTTCCGGTTCCCACCGGTTTGATGGCATATCCGATCCAACTATTGAACCAGACCGGTTACCTGACCGGTTCCCGGTTCGACCGGTCCGACCGGCCGGTCCGGTCCGGTTTTTAAAACCCTGTGTGTAACTTAATACACTAGATTATGTTACCGTATCTCTTATATTAATTAAATATTATGGTTATGCTAATTTGTGTTATAAGGGTATATATAAAAAAAATCACAAATAAAAATTGTGTTAAAAAAACAATAGAAAAGTAAATTATAAAATTTGGATAAAATTAATGGACAATTTTTAAAACAAAACTTTTATATTTAGTTCTTAAGTCTTAACTTGTGCCTTAAGTGCACATGTTAACAGTTAAGACACAAGTTAATGTTGTCCAAATGTTATTTGTGATATCAGTAGAGTTCATATAGATGGTTGATCTTTGATTTTGTGATATAACTAAACAATTGGTTTTTACAATATTTGCTGTTACTTATGTCGAATTTCTATGAATGGATGGTTGGAATGAGGGATGTCTATATATCAAAGGGATTATACTCGAATCCCCTAGAATTTATTAAAATGTCACATACACGGCCTCTAATTTTAAAATATATATTAATCTCTAATAATACCGTTTATTTTTGGTTAAGTTTTAAATTTGACTATATATTCAACTAATCATTTCTTTGATAGCACTTTTGATTATTACATTGCTCTATTATTGTTCTTTTAAAAAGGTCTCACATATGGTTTTAAATTACAGTTGTGGTCACGAGTGTTGTAAATACGGTTATTATAGTTGTTGCGATCCATATTGCGACTATTTCTGTGTGATTATTGATTGGGAGGTGTTTGGATTACACACTTGAAAAACTTTTAAAATTAAGAGGTGTTTGAATTACACAATTGCAAAACTTTTAAAATTAAGAACTTTCAGTACTTGTAAAGAAGAATGAGATTTATGGTTCTATATTTTTTTGTTTGTGGTGAGAAAACTAGAAGATGGTAGAAATTTTCCGATGTGGTTCCTGATACTATCGTATACTTGATTTTAATTCTTCCCACAATTGGGTCCGATGTCGTTGCAGAAGACACCACATCGGTGACACTATTTATGTACCCTATCGATGATTGCTATTGAGTTCACTTTTAAACAAAAATTTGTTTTTGTACAAAATAAAGTAAACCAAAAATAGTTATTCCAAACAAATAAACATAAATTATTATCATCATCATGAGAATAGTATAAAAATGAGGCATAGATGCAAGGCTATAATGGGGATATATTTATTTGGCTTGCTTGATACAAAATCGAACTTTGAAAATTACAATTCATGCAAACAACTGCAGACGCATGCATACTGGGGCAGTGCCTTACAGCTGTGGCTTATACAACAAAAACACAAATTAAATAAATAAAAGCAGCCCTCTAAACAATATTAATCAAACACTGACGAAATATATATGTGAAGAATCCCCTCAGTCTTCTTTGTGCACGACTTTCTTTGCTTTCACACTATCTGCTTAGATCCTACAGAAATACAAATATATATTGATCTGTCAGTTTATGTCTGAGACTCTAATACCTTAATAACCAAATAATATAACAGAAAATTAATTTACAAGAAATGCAGACTAAAATATTAAAGAATGTTTCATTACACTTGAGTGTTTCATTTTAAATTAGAATTGCATATACTTGACAATTATACTGTTAACTAGTTAATGAAGAGAAAATGGAGTTGACTAGGGAAGGAAATTTTGTACTAATTAATAATATAATATGTGTTGCATGAAAAGTTACCATATAGTGTGATGCATGATGGGCTATCTAGTGGTGGTAAGGTGGAGGAGGTGATTTGTAGTAATAGTGTGGTGGAGGTGGGGAAGAGACTGGAGGAGGAGGAGAGTGGTAAACTGGGTGGGGAACATGGGGAGGGTAGGTGTGAACGGGTGGTGGTGGGGGTGATGGGTATTTGTATGGCTTCTTGTGTGGTGTTGGTGGTGGTGGTGGGGAGTGATAGACAGGGTGTGGGTGAGGGTAGGTGTGAACTGGTGGTGGTGGGGGAGATGGGTACTTGTATGGCTTCTTATGTGGTGGTGGTGGTGGTGGGGAGTGGTAGACAGGGTGAGGATGAGGGTAGGTGTGAACTGGTGGTGGTGGAGAGTGGTAGACTGGGTGTGGGTGTGGGTAGGTGTGAACCGGTGGTGGTGGTGAATGGTAGACTGGGTGAGGGTGAGGGTAGGTGTGAACCGGTGGCGGTGGAGAGTGGTAGACTGGGTGAGGGTGGGGGTAGGTGTGAACCGGTGGAGGTGGAGGAGATGAGTAATGGTATGGATGCTTTGGTGGTGGTGGTGAGGAGTAAGAATAGTCTTTTGCTGAAATTTCAGATGGGAGACTGAAAAAGAGTATGGTTAATGCAAGAATGAGAGAAGCAGAGGAGGCCATTAGGGACCTCATTGTTTTTCTTACTAGTTTGTTTTGTTTCTGTGAAAGAAAGGTGGTGGTGCAACCCCATTTTATAGGTAAATTCTTAAAGCATCTTTGGTTAGTTAACTTCACCTTCTAGGAAACATGCATACATGCATATTAAATTATACTTAAAAAGCTGGCTATTTTTGGACCATTACCAATTCTTATTGACTTTTAGAGCATTCCGACCCTATATTTTTTAAAGCAAAAATGTTTGCGTACATTTATCTGATTGTTCTTAACCTGTCTCTCATGATCTAAATTTCATGTATATCTCCGTTAATATTTTTCTTTAGACTAGTTAAAAATGACAAATATGTGCTAATAAGATATATAATATCAATAAAAATTAACTTAAAACATTTTTATAAAATGAATTAAAAAAAGGGGAGCTCTTAGTTTAGACCTCAAGTTATAGAGGTCACTAGTTTACCTCAATAAATTACTTGGTATAGTCTGTCTCTGTCACTGTTATACTTGTTACCTACCTTAATGGACTGATTGTCATTTTGTTTATATATGCAATTATATATTTTTGTAACTTTTTTCTTTTTCTCATATGATAAAATTATCCGTCTTGACAGTTACTACATGTTGGGGTCTCTACTTGTCAGAATTTCTTTAGGTAGAGGCTCAACAACAAAGGTTGTTGTTGACCCAGGTAACACCTCATTTATGTTTTATGAAGGCTCCGTTGAGTCAGATTGTCATTTATTTGTCATGTGCGACTATAGTTTTTAAGTTTGATATAGTACTCCTAAGTGGTTAGAATAAGAGTTAATGATGTTTTCTAGGAGTTAGTTTTTCTGCTTGTTGTCTTTAGGACTCTTGAGAGGCCCAGGATTATGTTAGATTCTTTGATTTAACATTCAGTTATGTGATTTATTTGAAAATTTCGTAAAGATATTTTTTTTAGTAAGAGAGTGATTACAGAGAAATTGTTTTCTTCTCTTGAAAATAGTTTCTTGTTGAGACTTCCGATTACTCTGCACTTGCTAAAAAAAATATAACTCTATGATTGGATAATGATGAATTATTATAAGCATGTATAAAATATGGGACGATATCTTTTCTCCACTTTCTTTATAAATATACACTAGGAAGATACCCGTGCGGAAGCACGGGTAAATTTATTTAATATGTATGAAATTAATTTTTTTTTTTAAATGAAGGATAATATTAGATAAAAGAAGATTGCTACAAAAAAGATAGGGGGACATACACCAAAACCCTATCGAGGAGGAACAAATCTAAAGAAAGGCATACCGAGCCTATTTTTTACAAAATGAAAAATATTATATAAATTTTTATTTTAATATAAAATTATTAAATTTTTAATTAGATACATATAACTTTTTAATAAATGATTTAAATACAAATGAAAAATATTATATAAATTTAATTATATTAAATAATTATATAAAAAAAGAATCTGGAAGATGAAGATAAAAAAATGAAATTTTAACATTTAAAAATAAAAATTATCTCTCAATTTATATTAATTGTTGATTAAAATAAAATAGATACTTTGTTGATAATGACCCGTGAAATAAAAAATTTATTTGATCCGATATAAAATATATTTAAATACAAATGTAAAGTGAACAATAATCATATGAATTTAATTGTATTAAATAATCTTTAAAAAAAAACGTGAAATGAAGAAAAGAAAAAAATTTAGAAATAATGATATTATCTCTCTAATAAAAACAATGATTAATTAAAATAAAATAAGTATTATGTTGATAGTGACCCGTGATATTACAATATTTTTAATTTTATTAAAATTAAAAAATAAATTATTTTTTAGAGTTGATACATAAATAGAGAAAAAAATTAAAATGAAAGTAAGAAAATTTGAGAGAAATTTGAAATTTTAATTAAGAAAGAGAAAGTGTGTAATGATCGATTAAAATAAATTAAATATTATATTGATAGTGACCCGTGAGATAAATAAATATTTAATTTTATTAAAGTTAAAAAAAATAGATTATTAATAATTTTTGTGATTAAATGAAAAAAAAATTAAAATGAAAGTAAGAAAGTGTGGGAAAATGAAATGTGAAAGAAATTTGAAAATTTAAGTAAGAGAGAGAAGAAATGTGTTGGGGAGAAAAAGTTGGTTATTGAAAAGTTAAAAAATTGGACCAATGAGAGGCTGACAATTGGCGTTTGGTTATTGAAAGGTTGAAAAAGTGATATGTGATTTTGTTAGTTACCGAATTGCCTTTTTTTGTTTGTAAAAAAATTTTTAACTAAGGGCATAATAGTCAGATTGGTCAATCTTTTATTAATTGTTTGTATAGTAGATGTCTTTGAGCATATAAGACAGAGATTTTATAAACATAATAATACAATTACATCTACCTAATCTAGATCCGGAAAAAAAGGGGAGGAGACTACTTAAATTTTGAAGTAATCATTTTTAAATTCATCTTTTATAAACTTAGAGTAATGTAATGATTAAGATACCTTACTTGTTTGGGGTTGCGCTACATACATTTGTTCTCTGCTTACTATATCTTTGTATTTATGTAACCATATTTTATTAAACAGATCATGCAATTGTAAGCTTTATACATGGGTTTGCAAATTTAAACCCTTCAATTTTTAGTTCGTATATGTTAGTAAATTAATCTACAAGTACTAAATTAGTAAGTTCTTATATAGTTTACTAACTTGCACCCATTCACATTTTAGTATTATTCATATTGACATTTGGAGTAACGACCCTAAGCATCTTGGAAAGGTTACGACCCAAGTGTTTTAGAGCTTGAATTTGGATTTGATCCAAGGTGCAGGCTTAGAACAGAATAATTCAAAAATAGTAGCTAGGACCGTTGAAATGTTGGCACCACTTTTATTTTTTTAATCTTATTTCCCTAAAGAAAATATAAGATTGATACTTAACTATTACAATTTTGGATATGTAAGGAAGTATGTATTGATTCTAAGTTTCTAATATTGAACTATTCTCAAAAGAATACATTTTTAAGTTTCTATTATGTATTATAAAACTATTTATGGTAAGATTAGAAATGAGTAATATTTAATAGAGTATTGTGGTAGTACTTATAATAAAAATGATGGTAGAAAATAGATTTAGGTGGTTTGAGTATGTTGAGAAAAAATCTATAGATTTCGTGGTAAGAAAAATATATCAGATGAAGGGAAATCAAACAACTAAAAATAAAGGAAGACCTAGAAAAATTATAAGAGAAATAATTAAGAAAGATCTCGAGATTAACGATTTGAATAGAAACATAGTAAGATAAGACTTGTTGTGTAGTATGAAATATTATGAAATATAGTAAGATAAGACTCGAGATTAACGATTTGGACTAAATTATTATGTTGAAAACTGATATATGTAATAGATCTTCTTTAGTAAGATAAGATTTATTGGGTAGTATGAAATATCACTGTGTTCTAAACTTTTTTAAATGACAGAGAAAATAAGAGAGAATTAAATATAAAAATAATCACCTATATACAAATTTCAAAGATATACTTAAAAGATACACCAACATAACAATTAGAAGTTGAAGATTACAAATATAATCAAGCAAAGTAAAGGTTGCACATGAAACCAAAACATTAGAATTGTGTTTTGCAAGCGAAAATTTTGAATAAGAAAGTAAGATATTTTGGGAGGGTTTGAGAAAAAAAATGTATTATGATTATGAGTATAAGGATTTAATTTAACTCATGTAGACTACAAACCCTCAAGGATTGGTTTAGTGGTGGAGGCTTGGATTTTGAGAGTATGTTCCTCTCAAAATTTTGAGTTTGAATCTGTTGTGAATTCAATGCCACGAACAAAGTATAAAATAAGGGAAGAATAAAGGACAAGAAAGAAGAGGAACACAAGATTGGTTATAACTGCTATTCTTTTACTTTCTCTTAAAACAAGATTACAAGTTTACAAGAATAACAAATAACCTCTCTCACTCCAAATTAGGATTTGCAGCTTAGCAATGATGAGAGACTAGTATGCTATTTATAATAAAACCTAACATACTAACTAATGGGCTTTTTTCCACAAGGCCCATTACACAAGCCAACTTAATAAACAAGCTAACTTAACAAATTAGGATTTAAACACTAAAACCTAATTTAACATGCTAACAACCCTAGCATCTTCGACACAAGCATGTGAATAATCATCTACTATGGATAGAAAATACTTTGCTCCTGAATGTGATGGACACCTTGCAGGCCCCCAAAGATCAGCATGGATGTAATCAAGGGATCCATGTGTTTTTTGTTTGCCTTTGTTGAACTTCACTCTGCAAGATTTTCCAAGTACACAGGGTTCACAAAACTTCAGCTTTTCGACTTTGTCTCCACCAAGCAGATTTTGTTTTCCTAATTCGACCAGACCCCTTTCACTGACATGGCCCAATATCATGTGCCAGATTTTTGTCTTCGACAAAGGTTTCGTGGATGCAACATTTGTCGAACCACTTACAACTTCAGCCTCAAGGGTATACAAACCTTGTTTCTTCACGCCTCTCAAGACTTCCTTCGAACCCTTCATGACTCTTAGGATACTTTTCTCTCCTTGGAAAACATATCCTCTCTTGTCGAATTCACCAAGAGAAAGTAGATTTCTCTTCAAATCAGGAACATACCTAACTTCAGTCAACAACCTTATTGACTCATCATGGAGTTTGAACCTCACAGATCCAACACCTGCAATCTTGCAAGCCTTGTTGTTTCCCAGCAATACTGATCCACCATCTTGATCACATAATTCCTCGAACAAGTCTTTGTTTGGAGTCATGTGCCAAGTGCAACCTGAATCCATAATCCACTCTCTTCTCGAATCACTGCTTGAAACCACAAGAACATCAGATGATTCGAAATCATCTTGAACAATGGCTGCATTGCCATTATCCTTACCACCATGGTCTTTCAGGCGTTCAGGACACACCTTTCTTGTGTGACCCTCCTTCTTACAATGATAGCATCTAATGCCAGATGCTTCGCCACTGTAAGACTTCGACTGGCTTTTGCCCTTCTTCTTGTCAAACTTACCATCCTTTCGTAAGAGTTTTCCTTTAACGGCCAAACCTTCGCCAACAGTCAAAGGTTTATGCTCCTTTCGTTCGTTCAAGTTCTTAGAATACAGGGCTGATTGAACTTCTTCAAAGGTCAGGGACTCCCTTCCATACAGGAGAGTTTCTTTGAAGTGAGCATGTGATCGAGGCAAAGAACACAATAGTAACAGCGCTTGATCTTCATCATCGATCTTCACATCAATATTTTCAAGATCAAGAATCAGCTTGTTGAACATATCCAACTGCTCCGCCAACACTTTGTCTTACATCATCTTGAATTAATACAAAGCTTGCTTCAGGTAGAGTCGATTTACCAGCGATTTGGTCATATACAAACTTTCAAGTTTCACCCATAACCCTGATGTCGTCGTGTCCTTTGATACCTGCCTGAGAACCTTATCACCAAGGCTCAACAAAATTGCATTGTGTGCTTTCTCGATCATATTCGTCTTCTCCGCTGCCGTCAATTCTGCATTCATGGCTGTCTCTCCCTTCAACACTTCCAAACAACCCTGCTGAACCAGTAGGGCTTTCATCTTAAAGCGCCACAGACCGAAATCATTCACTCCGGTGAACTTTTCAATCTCATACTTTGTTGAAGGCATCTTCTCCATGCTCACCGCACCAATTTGTTGTGAATTCAATGCCACGAACAAAGTATAAAATAAGGGAAGAATAAAGGACAAGAAAGAAGAGGAACACAAGATTGGTTATAACTGCTATTCTTTTACTTTCTCTTAAAACAAGATTACAAGTTTACACGAATAACAAATAACCTCTCTCACTCCAAATTAGGATTTGCAGCTTAGCAATGATGAGAGACTAGTATGCTATTTATAATAAAACCTAACATACTAACTAATGGGCTTTTTTCCACGAGGCCCATTACACAAGCCAACTTAATAAACAAGCTAACTTAACAAATTAGGATTTAAACACTAAAACCTAATTTAACATGCTAACAACCCTAGCATCTTCGACACAAGGATGTGAACAACCTTCGACTTCATGCTTAATCCTGTCGAACCAAGAAGCTACCCTTCGACCATACTAGAGTTTGATCCAATATCTCACAAATCTCCACCTTGGATCTAACTCTACAACATCAAGGAAATAAACTAGCTTTCTTCGTGCAGCTTTATCAACTGCATACAGTGGAAAAACTTGCAACTCGGCAATGTCTTGGTGATCATATCAGCAGCATTATCTTCAGTCGAAACCTTCAGCACTTGAACTTCTCCACGCTCGATTACTCCTCTGACGAAATGCAGCCTCACATCAATGTGCTTAGTTCGCTCATGATAGGCTGAATTCTTCGACAGGTGTATTGCACTTTGACTATCACATTTAACAGTGATACCTCGACCTTGAAGTTTCAACTCCTTCGCAAAACCTTCAAGCCACAATGCTTCTTTCACAGCTTCAGTTAATGCAATATACTCCGCTTCAGTGGTTGATAGAGCAACAACCTTCTGAAGTGTTGCTTTCCAACTAATTGTTGTGCCAAACATAGTGAAAACATATCCAGAAATAGATTTCCTAGAATCCATACAACCTGCATAATCAGAGTCGACATATCCTCCAATTGCTGCTTTACCATCTTCACCCAAGGCTCCACCATAAATTAGGACTCTTTTTAGAGACCCATTTATGTACCTTAAAATCCACTTCAATGCTTGCCAGTGAGCCTTTCCAGGATTCGCCATGTACCTGCTTACAAGACTTACTGCGTATGCTATGTCGGGTCTAGTACAGACCATAGCATACATCAAAGAACCAACTATATTAGCATATGAGATGCTATTCATATAAGCTCTTTCGACATCAGTACTAGGACACTGATCAATACTCAGGTTGAATTGAGGGTTTGTTGGAGTCACAACTGGCTTCGAATTCGACATACCAAACTTTTCAAGAATCTTCCGTAGGTATGCCTCTTGAGATAAACATAACTTAGACTTCTTTCTATCTCTTCGAATGTCAATTCCAAGAATTCTGGAAGCAGATCCCAGATCCTTCATATCGAACTCCTTATTGAGTTCAACCTTCACCCTCATCACATCTTCAACATTGTTGCTTGCTATGAGAATATCATCCACATAAAGCAACAAAATAACAAATGAATTACCAGGTCGAAATCTGAAGTAAACGCAGTGGTCGAACTGACTTCTAATGAAACTTATGCGTGTCATGAACTTGTCGAATCTCCTATTCCACTGTCGAGGAGATTGTTTCAGCCCATACAAAGATCTCTTTAACTTGCACACACAATCTTCCTTCCCCTTTTCGACATACCCTTCAGTTTGCCTCATCAGGATCGTTTCATCTAGATCACCATACAAGAACGCAGTTTTCACATCCATCTGTTCCAGTTCAAGATCGAACTGTGCCAACATTGCAAGCAACATTCGAATGGACCTATGCTTCACAACAGGAGAAAACACATCATTGAAGTCGACACCTTCTTTCTGAGTGAAACCCCTTGCAACTAACCATGCCTTGTATCTTTTCGACGTCACTCCTTCAATTCCTTCCTTAACTTTGAAAATCCATTTACAGCTGACTAACCTTGCCCCAACAGGTTTCTTGATCAGTTCCCAAGTATGATTATCATGAAGAGATTTCATCTCATCATCCATGGCCTTCAGCCATCCAGTTTTATTTCGACTCCTCATAACTTCCTTGTAGTCTCTAGGTTCTTCGTCTAGAACCTCACTTGCAGAGATTAAGGCATAAGCTATAAGATCTGCATACCCAAGTCTCTGAGGTGCCTTTATGACTCTTCTTGACCTATCTCTCGACAATAGGTAGTCATCGTCAGTTTCCTCAACTTTCTCAGCATCTTCTGCTTCTTCTTCTACTTCATCAGGGATATGCAATTCAGCATCAACATGCTCCACCTCAACAGGAATCTCTACCTGTTCCAGCTCTTCGTCAGATGTTTCTGTACTTCGACCAACATCATCAGTTTTCTTAAAAGCCATTTCAGCTTCATTAAAAACTACATCTCGACTGGTGATACACCTCCTGTGACCTGGCTCTAGGCACCATAGCCTATAAGCTTTGACTCCTTCAGGGTATCCCATGAACATGCATTTCAGAGCTCTAGGTTCGACCTTGTCTTACCTAATGTGAGCATAGGCTACGCAGCCAAATACTCTCAGTTTGTCGAGATCTGGTGGATGTCCCGACCAAACTTCTTCAGGTGTCTTCATATCTAACGCTGTCGAAGAACATCTGTTTATCAGATATGTTGCTGTCGAAACAGCCTCAGCCCAGAACACCTTCTTTAGTCCAGCACTAGTCAACATGCATTTGACTCTCTCCAAAATAGTTCGATTAAACCTTCCAGCCAAACCATTTTGCTGTGGAGTAATTGCAGTAGTTTTGTGCCTTGCAATACCAGAGGCAGCACAAAAACTGTCGAATGCCTCATTGCAAAATTCAAGGCCATTGTCGGTTCTCAACCTCTTGAGCTTTCTGCCAGTCTGATTTTCAACTAGAGTCTTCTAACTTTTGAAATTCTCAAAAGTTTCATCCTTAGTCTTCTGGATGAATACCCATAATTTTCTGGAATAATCATCTACTATGGATAGAAAATACTTTGCTCCTGAATGTGATGGACACCTTGCAGGCCCCCAAAGATCAGCATGGATGTAATCAAGGGATCCATGTGTTTTTTGTTTGCCTTTGTTGAACTTCACTCTGCAAGATTTTCCAAGTACACAGGGTTCACAAAACTTCAGCTTTTCGACTTTGTCTCCACCAAGCAGATTTTGTTTTCTTATTCGACTAGACCCCTTTCACTGACATGGCCCAATCTCATGTGCCAGATTTTTGTCTTCGACAAAGGTTTCGTGGATGCAACATTTGTCGAACCACTTACAACTTCAGCCTCAAGGGTATACAAACCTTGTTTCTTCACGCCTCTCAAGACTTTCTTCGAACCCTTCATGACTCTTAGGATACTTTTCTCTCCTTGGAAAACATATCCTCTCTTGTCGAATTCACCAAGAGAAAGTAGATTTCTCTTCAAATCAGGAACATACCTAACTTCAGTCAACAACCTTATTGACTCATCATGGAGTTTGAACCTCACAGATCCAACACCTGCAATCTTGCAAGCCTTGTTGTTTCCCAGCTATACTGATCCACCATCTTGATCACATAATTCCTCGAACAAGTCTTTGTTTGGAGTCATGTGCCAAGTGCAACCTGAATCCATAATCCACTCTCTTCTCGAATCACTGCTTGAAACCACAAGAACATCAGATGATTCGAAATCATCTTGAACAATGGATGCATTGCCATTATCCTTACCACCATGATCTTTCAGGCGTTCAGGACACACCTTTCTTGTGTGACCCTCCTTCTTACAATGATAGCATCTAATGCCAGATGCTTCGCCACTGTAAGACTTCGACTGGCTTTTGCCCTTCTTCTTGTCAAACTTACCATCCTTTCGTAAGAGTTTTCCTTTAACGACCAAACCTTCGCCAACAGTCAAAGGTTTATGCTCCTTTCGTTCGTTCAAGTCCTTAGAATACAGGGCTGATTGAACTTCTTCAAAGGTCAGGGACTCCCTTCCATACAGGAGAGTTTCTTTGAAGTGAGCATGTGATCGAGGCAAAGAACACAATAGTAACAGCGCTTGATCTTCATCATCAATCTTCACATCAATATTTTCAAGATCAAGAATCAGCTTGTTGAACATATCCAACTGCTCAGCCAACACTTTGTCTTCAATCATCTTGAATTAATACAAAGCTTGCTTCAGGTGGAGTCGATTTACCAGCGATTTGGTCATATACAAACTTTCAAGTTTCACCCATAACCCTGATGCCGTCGTGTCCTTTGATACCTGCCGGAGAACCTTATCACCAAGGCTCAACAAAATTGCGCTGTGTGCTTTCTCGATCATATTCGTCTTCTCCGCTGCCGTCAATTCTGCATTCATGGCTGTCTCTCCCTTCAACACTTCCAAACAACCCTGCTGAACCAGTAGGGCTTTCATCTTCAAGCGCCACAGACCGAAATCATTCACTCTGGTGAACTTTTCAATCTCATACTTTGTTGAAGGCATCTTCTCCATGCTCACCGCACCAATTTGTTGTGAATTCAATGCCACGAACAAAGTATAAAATAAGGGAAGAATAAAGGACAAGAAAGAAGAGGAACACAAGATTGGTTATAACTGTTATTCTTTTACTTTCTCTTAAAACAAGATTACAAGTTTACACGAATAACAAATAACCTCTCTCACTCCAAATTAGGATTTGCAGCTTAGCAATGATGAGAGACTAGTATGCTATTTATAATAAAACCTAACATACTAACTAATGGGCTTTTTTCCACAAGGCCCATTACACAAGCCAACTTAATAAACAAGCTAACTTAACAAATTAGGATTTAAACACTAATACCTAATTTAACATGCTAACAACCCTAGCATCTTCGACACAAGGATGTGAACAACCTTCGACTTCATGCTTAATCCTGTCGAACCAAGAAGCTACCCTTCGACCATACTAGAGTTTGATCCAATATCTCACAAATCTCCACCTTGGATCTAACTCTACAACATCAAGGAAATAAACTAGCTTTCTTCGTGCAGCTTTATCAACTGCATACAGTGGAAAAACTTGCAACTCGGCAATGTCTTGGTGATCATATCAGCAGCATTATCTTCAGTCGAAACCTTCAGCACTTGAACTTCTCCACGCTCGATTACTCCTATGACGAAATGCAGCCTCACATCAATGTGCTTAGTTCGCTCATGATAGGCTGAATTCTTCGACAGGTGTATTGCACTTTGACTATCACATTTAACAGTGATACCTCGACCTTGAAGTTTCAGCTCCTTCGCAAAACCTTCAAGCCACAATGCTTCTTTCACAGCTTCAGTTAATGCAATATACTCCGCTTCAGTGGTTGATAGAGCAACAACCTTCTGAAGTGTTGCTTTCCAACTAATTGCTGTGCCAAACATAGTGAAAACATATCCAGAAATAGATTTCCTAGAATCCATACAACCTGCATAATCAGAGTCGACATATCCTCCAATTGCTGCTTTACCATCTTCACCCAAGGCTCCACCATAAATTAGGACTCTTTTTAGAGACCTATTTATGTACCTTAAAATCCACTTCAATGCTTGCCAGTGAGCCTTTCCAGGATTCGCCATGTACCTGCTTACAAGACTTACTGCGTATGCTATGTCGGGTCTAGTACAGACCATAGCATACATCAAAGAACCAACTATATTAGCATATGAGATGCTATTCATATAAGCTCTTTCGACATCAGTACTAGGACACTGATCAATACTCAGGTTGAATAGAGGGTTTGTTGGAGTCACAACTGGCTTCGAATTCGACATACCAAACTTTTCAAGAATCTTCCGTAGGTATGCCTCTTGAGATAAACATAACTTAGACTTCTTTCTATCTCTTCGAATGTCAATTCCAAGAATTCTGGAAGCAGATCCCAGAACCTTCATATCGAACTCCTTATTGAGTTCAACCTTCACCCTCATCACATCTTCAACATTGTTGCTTGCTATGAGAATATCATCCACATAAAGTAACAAAATAACAAATGAATTACCAGGTCGAAATCTGAAGTAAACGCAGTGGTCGAACTAACTTCTAATGAAACTTATGCGTGTCATGAACTTGTTGAATCTCCTATTCCACTGTCGAGGAGATTGTTTCAGCCCATACAAAGATCTCTTTAACTTGCACACACAATCTTCCTTCCCCTTTTCGACATACCCTTCAGTTTGCCTCATCAGGATCGTTTCATCTAGATCACCATACAAGAACGCAGTTTTCACATCCATCTGTTCCAGTTTAAGATCGAACTGTGCCACCATGGCAAGCAACATTCGAATGGACCTATGCTTCACAACAGGAGAAAACACATCATTGAAGTCGACACCTTCTTTCTGAGTGAAACCCCTTGCAACTAACATTGCCTTGTATCTTTTCGATGTTACTCCTTCAATTCCTTCCTTAACTTTGAAAATCCATTTACAGCTGACTAACCTTGCCCCAACAGGTTTCTTGATCAGTTCCCAAGTATGATTATCATGAAGAGATTTCATCTCATCATCCATGGCCTTCAGCCATCCAGTTTTATTTCGACTCCTCATAACTTCCTTGTAGTCTCTAGGTTCTTCGTCTAGAACCTCACTTGCAGAGATTAAGGCATAAGCTATAAGATCTGCATACCCAAGTCTCTGAGGTGCCTTTATGACTCTTCTTGACCTATCTCTCGACAATAGGTAGTCATCGTCAGTTTCCTCAACTTTCTCAGCATCTTCTGCTTCTTCTTCTACTTCATCAGGGATATGCAATTCAGCATCAACATGCTCCACCTCAACAGGAATCTCTACCTGTTCCAGCTCTTCGTCAGATGTTTCTGTACTTCGACCAACATCATCAGTTTTCTTAAAAGCCATTTCAGCTTCATTGAAAACTACATCTCGACTGGTGATACACCTCCTGTGACCTGGCTCTAGGCACCATAGCCTATAAGCTTTGACTCCTTCAGGGTATCCCATGAACATGCATTTCAGAGCTCTAGGTTCGACCTTGTCTTGCCTAATGTGAGCATAGGCTACGCAGCCAAATACTCTCAGTTTGTCGAGATCTGGTGGATGTCCCGACCAAACTTCTTCAGGTGTCTTCATATCTAACGCTGTCGAAGGATATCTGTTTATCAGATATGTTGCTGTCGAAACAGCCTCAGCCCAGAACACCTTCTTTAGTCCACCACTAGTCAACATGCATCTGACTCTCTCCAAAATAGTTCGATTAAACCTTTCAGCCAAACCATTTTGCTGTGGAGTACCTGCAGTAGTTTTGTGCCTTGCAATACCAGAGGCAGCACAAAAACTGTCGAATGCCTCATTGCAAAATTCAAGGCCATTGTCGGTTCTCAACCTCTTGACCTTTCTGCCAGTCTGATTTTCAACCAGAGTCTTCCAACTTTTGAAATTCTCAAAAGTTTCATCCTTAGTCTTCTGGATGAATACCCATAATTTTCTGGAATAATCATCTACTATGGATAGAAAATACTTTGCTCCTGAATGTGATGGACACCTTGCAGGCCCCCAAAGATCAGCATGGATGTAATCAAGGGATCCATGTGTTTTTTGTTTGCCTTTGTTGAACTTCACTCTGCAAGATTTTCGTGGATGCAACATTTGTCGAACCACTTACAACTTCAGCCTCAAGGGTATACAAACCTTGTTTCTTCACGCCTCTCAAGACTTCCTTCGAACCCTTCATGACTCTTAGGATACTTTTCTCTCCTTGGAAAACATATCCTCTCTTGTCGAATTCACCAAGAGAAAGTAGATTTCTCTTCAAATCAGGAACATACCTAACTTCAGTCAACAACCTTATTGACTCATCATGGAGTTTGAACCTCACAGATCCAACACCTGCAATCTTGCAAGCCTTGTTGTTTCCCAGCAATACTGATCCACCATCTTGATCACATAATTCCTCGAACAAGTCTTTGTTTGGAGTCATGTGCCAAGTGCAACCTGAATCCATAATCCACTCTCTTCTCGAATCACTGCTTGAAACCACAAGAACATCAGATGATTCGAAATCATCTTGAACAATGGCTGCATTGCCATTATCCTTACCACCATGATCTTTCAGGCGTTCAGGACACACCTTTCTTGTGTGACCCTCCTTCTTACAATGATAGCATCTAATGCCAGATGCTTCGCCACTGTAAGACTTCGACTGGCTTTTGCCCTTCTTCTTGTCAAACTTACCATCCTTTCGTAAGAGTTTTCCTTTAACGGCCAAACCTTCGCCAACAGTCAAAGGTTTATGCTCCTTTCGTTCGTTCAAGTCCTTAGAATACAGGGCTGATTGAACTTCTTCAAAGGTCAGGGACTCCCTTCCATACAGGAGAGTTTCTTTGAAGTGAGCATGTGATCGAGGCAAAGAACACAATAGTAACAGCGCTTGATCTTCATCATCGATCTTCACATCAATATTTTCAAGATCAAGAATCAGCTTGTTGAACATATCCAACTGCTCAGCCAACACTTTGTCTTCAATCATCTTGAATTAATACAAAGCTTGCTTCAGGTAGAGTCGATTTACCAGCGATTTGGTCATATACAAACTTTCAAGTTTCACCCATAACCCTGATGCCGTCGTGTCCTTTGATACCTGCCGGAGAACCTTATCACCAAGGCTCAACAAAATTGCGCTGTGTGCTTTCTCAATCATATTCGTCTTCTCCGCTGCCGTCAATTCTGCATTCATGGCTGTCTCTCCCTTCAACGCTTCCAAACAACCTTGCTGAACCAGTAGGGCTTTCATCTTCAAGCGCCACAGACCGAAATCATTCACTCCGGTGAACTTTTCAATCTCATACTTTGTTGAAGGCATCTTCTCCATGCTCACCGCACCAATTTGTTGTGAATTCAATGCCACGAACAAAGTATAAAATAAGGGAAGAATAAAGGACAAGAAAGAAGAGGAACACAAGATTGGTTATAACTGCTATTCTTTTACTTTCTCTTAAAACAAGATTACAAGTTTACACGAATAACAAATAACCTCTCTCACTCCAAATTAGGATTTGCAGCTTAGCAATGATGAGAGACTAGTATGCTATTTATAATAAAACCTAACATACTAACTAATGGGCTTTTTTCCACGAGGCCCATTACACAAGCCAACTTAATAAACAAGCTAACTTAACAAATTAGGATTTAAACACTAAAACCTAATTTAACATGCTAACAACCCTAGCATCTTCGACACAAGCATGTGAACAACCTTCGACTTCATGCTTAATCCTGTCGAACCAAGAAGCTACCCTTCGACCATACTAGAGTTCGATCCAATATCTCACAAAATCCTACTAAGTGCTAATAATTTTTGTGTTAGCTTAGTCCATACAAAATTATATTATGGTTTTAAATAGGGTCCGCTACTGGACAATGGAATTGGTCTTCTTAATTAATGGACAATATAATTGATCTTCTTGAATTAGTCTAATATTATAAGGTGTATTGTACATTGGATGCATTACATGATACATCTATTTAACTCAACTAACTCATCTCCCATTCTCACCCATAATAAACTACGGGGTGCAGTTACCGTGCATAGATAAAAATCTATGCACCGTACATAGATTATTATGGACCCTTGGATTATTGGATCAAATTCTAGACATCAATACTCACCACTCAATACTCAATACTCACCACTCAATACTCAATACTCACCACTCAATATTCAATACTCAATATTGGATTAAAAACATGATCCAATGACTTATGTAGGCTTATGCATGGTGCATAAGGAAAATCCTTATGCATATTAGTCAAAACTATAAACTACGCATATATGAAAATAGTTTACAGTCTATTTGCAATCAATACTAACAGAAACAATCGGTGTAGAAACAATTTTTTTATTTATTTACATTTTTTTAATCTCTATAGCCTATATAGAAACAATCGGTGTAGAAACAATACCGTGTCATTTTTATGGATAGAGAGATCTATTTTATTTTTTTAAAAAAAACATTTCATGTTCGTACGTGATTTCAAATTTTGAATATATATCGCCGCCACCTTAAAGTTGCGTAATTTATAGGGAAGCCCTAAAAAATTAATATACATAGTTACCAATTGATTATTTAATTATTGTGAGAGACTCCGTACACTATTTACAAATAACTACTTGTTTGCATTAAAAAAAATCAATTAACAAAAAAGGCCAATGAAGACTTTTGCTTAGCTTTTAATTATATTAAAAAGACTAATAATTAACTTGTGTCTAAAATACGAAGGTAAACTCATGCATCTGTCGGTGATCTTACTTGTGGTGCAATTTGTTAGAGATCTTTTAGTTATTTTATTATGATTTTAGATTTTAGTGTTTGTAACTTGTAAGCTTTTGATTTTTGTTGTTGATGACATTTTATTTCTTCCTATTTGCGTAGACTTTGTGCTGATAAATAGTTTAGTTGATTCTTTCAAAAAAGTTACAGCTATTACATATAAATCTTATTTGAAAAATAATTCGTTCATTAAATTATAGAATATCAAAATTACATTGAAAAAAAAATCTCTATTTTTTTTTATAAGCAAAGAGAATTCATTAAAGCGAACACAAAGGATATTCAACCCTAAAAAAGAAAGAAATTAAAAAAAGAAAAAGCTAACAACAACTAAATTAAGCGGACACAATCTAATCGATTAATAAACCAATCATTTTTACTAGATTCAAAAGGTCCTTTGGATCTAGTCCCATGCCACTCTCATTAAATAGGTTTAAGAATTTATAATTTCATTCTCATCTAAAAGACCTCCTCTAAAGAAGATATTATTTATAGTTAACCAAACACACTAAGTAATAGAAAACCAACAAATTTTCTTCTTGATCCTTCCTTTGAAGAAGTTTCTAAGTTTCAACAAATGGTCTAAAGGCGAAACAAAAGGGGGTATCCCAAAGATCCTGATCTAATCCAGAATAAACTACCAAACACAGGATGTAACGGAACATAAGAGATAAACATGAAAATGATATTCTTCAGGACCTAAACAAAGGGGACATACAAGGTTGTGAGGTACTCTAAGAACCCTTCGTTTAACAAGCTCATCCATAGTCGGCAGCCTATTAAAGAGGAGCCTCCAAGCAAAAACTTGAATGTTGCTAGGCACACTTGAATTCCAAATAACCATCAGAACACGTGACAAGAGAGTATCCATATGAGAACATGCTAAAGAGATAAAAGCCAGCCTTGAGTAAGCCGATTTAACAAAAAAAAACCTAGTATCACGCCACGAAGTGAAAGAATATGATGAAACAGGATTTGGATACACGTTAAGGAGAATGCTAAGAAGAGCTTCCCATTCATGCCTGAATGCATCCAAAAGTTGTGAAGAATTAATTCCCAAATTCCATCTCCAAGTGCCATTTTTCCAAGACTCCGAAGTAGCAACAATGGGCCTATTGTCATGAATAGACTAAAAAGTTTAGGAAATAACACATTTGTTGTGAAAATGGTGCCCAGAAAACAAATTATGATCGATTTTTCTTTATCAGCAAGAAAACTTCAAAGTGAGAAAAGAGAGAAGAGATAAGAGAAAGACTATTCAAAGTGGTATAAAACCCTGAGTTCTTGATTCAATCACACATTAGGGAACAATGTTTACAATTGAATTTCATTTTCTCCTCTAATCAGGAATATAGGGAAACAAGGACTAATATGCTATTTATAAGAAAATTAAACCTCATCTTTCGACTAACATACTAAACAATTGGGCTAACAGACTGACCCAATTTCACATGCTAATAACCTAGCATATTTTGACACCTACACTAGCTCTTCGACTTCCACAGAGTTTGCTACAGCAACTTATAAGCCATAAGCTACAAATCCCCACCTTGGAACAGACTCTGAACCACGAAACCAACTAGTTGTTATCATTATACTCTGAACCACGAAACCAACTAGTTGTTATCATTATCAGCTGTATACAGTTGAAAAACTTGCAACTTGGAAAATCTTGGTGATCATATAAACATCATTGTCATCATTCGAAATCCACTTGGACTTCTTCATGCTCGATTATCTCTCTGACAAAATGTAGCCTCACATCGATGTGCTTGGTTCGCTCACGATAGGCTGAATTCTTCGACATATGGATTGCACTTTAGAAGTCACATTTAAAAGTGATTGCTTGACCTTGAAGTTTAAGCTCCTTAGCAAAACTTTCAAGCCACAATGCTTATTTCACAACTTTAGTGAAGGAAATATATTCTGCTTCAGTGGTTGATAAGGCAACAACCTTCTGAAGTGTTGCTTTCCAACTGATTGTTGTGCCAAACATAGTGAACACATATTCATAAATAGATTGTCTGGAATTCATACAACCTACATAATCAAAGTCGGCAAATCTTTCGATTTTTACTTTGCTATCATCACCTTAAGCTCCAACATAAATCATGACTTTGCTCAAAGACCTATTTATGTACCTTAGAATCCACTTCAATGATTTCCGGTGCGCCTTTCTAGGGCTGTCAATGTACCTGCTTATAAGGCTCACTGCATATGCTATGTTTGGCCTAGTACAAACCATAACATACATCAAAGAACCTACTATGATAGCACATGGTATGATATTCATATATACTTTTTTGACCTCATTACTTGGACACTTAGTTATACTTCGCTTGAATTGAAAATTTGTCGGAGTCATAACAAGCTTTGAATTCAACATACTAAACATGTCGAGAATCTTTCGTAGGTATGTCTCTTGAGATAAGAATAATCTCGACATTTTCTATCTCTCCGGATGTCAATCCAAAGGATTTTGGAGGCAGTACCAAGATCCTTCATCTTGAATTCCTTCGAGTTCTACCTTTACCCTAAATACTTCTTCGACAATGTCGGTGGCTGTGAGGATATCATCCACATAAAGCAACAAAATCACAAGTGAAATATAAAGTAAACACAATGGTCGAACTAACTTCTAGTGAAACCTATGGGTGCCATGAACCTATCAAACCTCATATTCCATTGCCTAAGAGATTTCTTCAGGCCATATAATGACATATTCAGTTTGCACACATAATCCTCCTTTCCCTTTCGTTATATCCTTCAGGTTGCTTCATGAAGATTGTTTCATCTTGATCATTATACAAAAAGCATTCTTCAGATCCTTCTGTTCCAGTTCTAGGTCAAGCTTTTCCACCATAACAACCAACATTCGAATGGACCCGTGCTTCACAACAGGAGAGAACACATCATTGGAGTTGACTCATTCTTTCTGAGTGAACTCCCTAGCGACCAATCTTTCCTTGTATCTCTTCGGCACGACTCCTTCAAGTCATTCCTTCACCTTAAAGATCCAGTTACAACTGACTAATTTGGCATCTACGAAAGTAATAATTTTATCCTCTTTCTCATTTCTATAAATAATACCATGAATGTAAAATAAGAAACATGTTGGCTTCATCTTATTTATGTAATTATGATCCTAATGAGAAATCTAGAGAAAATGTTTATCACATTAACATCAAAGGATCCAAAAAGATTTGGGTACATAAGGTCAAAAAGTCAAGTTGTGATGCATATATAGTTGATAACTCAAAATAAAAATGTTAAGTTGATAGTGGTTGTTCAAATAATATGAGTGAAGAAATAAACATTTTCCCTTATTTTACTCCTAAAAGAGGATGAGTTTCTTCATATAGCTTAGTAACAACAAAAGTAAAACTGTTGGTTCAGGTACTATTGATAAGAACCTTAAACTTACTATTGAACTATTTTCAAATTTTCAAGTTTATAACACAATTTACTTAGTAATGAGTAAGTTGTGTGACAAAGCTAAAATATTATTTTATAATTCTTCTATATTTATGATATTTAAATCTCTGAAATAAAATATAAATTTTTACTCTAAAATTTTCAAAATGACCATGACTATAAAAGAATTCATAAATACTACCTTTATTGAACTAACCTTACATCTGTGGTAGAGGTAGAATTCTTTTTTTTTTTGTGTGTGCAGATAGTCTAAAAAAAGGTTTCCTAGAAAATAAAGATAAGGAAAAGAACAAAAAGGAAGTTAATTCAACTTGATGGTAAAGTTGTGGATTGTATCTTCAATGGCTATCAAAGAGGTAGGAAGGTTTATAAGCTTTTATGTCCCGTTAAAGGAATAAGATTAAAGATCATTGGGTGAGTACCAGTAATAGTGAGGGATATTGTACCATCTCAAAGGGATAATTACGTAAGCTTTGGATGGTATGTTTTGAATGTGACTAAAGATTGCAAAACTCAAAAAAAGAGATCTCTTGGGAGGTATTTAAAAGCATCTAGAGTCAAAGATGGTTGAAGAACCATTCTTGTTGGCTTGTTAGACTGTTAATGAAGAATAAAATGGTTGAAATTAGGTGGCAAGATCAAGGTTCAAGCGTGGTTTGAACTTGATAAAAGTTGTTAATAGACGTTGAATTACCAGAGAGCAACAAGGTGGCTTATGAGGATATTGGAATCACCATGGTTTCAAGTCAAGGTGGAGATTGTTGAAGTATGTCTTAAAATCTTAAGTGGTGAAGAGAAAAGAAACATGTTTAGATATTGCATAAATAAAAAACCAGCCTGGAGGGGGGACGACAATGAGCACCAGTCATTGGGCTTGTCTGATTCATATATAGAGAGAGAGTTGGAGAGATTAGAAAACACTTGGATAGAAAATAGGGTTTGTTGTAACTCATTTGTAATCTTTTGTAACAACTTTTGAAAGTATAATGAATTAGAGAGCTGGTATCTTCTCCAGAGTAGACCGTTTGATTTAACTGAGTAAACAAGTTTTTGTGTTTCTTGTTATTATTTTATCTTCATTTGCCAAGTTAAATTGTTGATTTATTGCATAATTTTTTTACTGAATGTCATTTATTTTGGTTGTCATTATTCTTTATCCTCACACACTAAATTTATTTATGTGATTGAACCTTTCAATTTTACAACAACTACAAAACAATTTTCAAATGATTTTCCCCATTAGAGTTATTCTAAATATCTCCATGCTTCATGCTTTATGTTTATGATTTATGTTTAGTGAATGAGACATTAATATTTAAACTGGGCTTCATCAGGATTCAATTTACCGTATCCTTGAAAGTTGGACTGTTGGTGAAAGCTTGAATCTTAAGAGTGTGGTTAAGTTGCATTTCACTAGGGGGAGATTGTTGCATGTCCCTAACACACGCATGGGAGCACTCCTAATATGGTTATTTTGTTGCTTGTTGATTGCTTTTGTTTATTGAGTCTCCCACATGGTTGTAAATCTCTGAATCAAGGTTAGAATCAATTCGTTATTTGTTTTAGCATGCATAAATCAATGTTTATATTTGAACTTGATCATGATGCTTTTAGTAAATTGCATGAGTCATTGGAATCAAAACTATATGTGTTTTTGATTCAAGTTAGGTGCAAAGAAAAATCTCAAAGTACTTTTAAAACCATGAAAAATTGAGATTTTGTGTGTTTGATTCGAATCAATCAGATCAAGCACACATTATGATTCGAATCAAATAGAACAGAGGCAAACCGAGATTTTTTAACACTTTGATTTGAATTAGAGTTTACAGTTGATTCGAATAAGGCTCCTCCTGGTCACCTCTTCTTGAATTGACTTTACACCTGATTCGAATCATATCATTTTTCAACATTTTCCATTAAGGCCTGTAGTAGTTGATTCGAATCAGGATTTGTACATGATTCAAATCAAGGGGTCTTTGATTTGAAACAAACTTTATTCTTGGTTCGAATCAAGCGTGAAATGAGTAAAAAATGATTTTTTTTTATTCCACTTCACATGCTCATTTGACTCAAACCATGTGTTGTTCTTGATTCAAATCTAACTAAATTTTACCCCTCATTTTTGTGCTTAATCTCAAGCAAATATAAAACCCTTTTGTCAACATGTTTCAAGTAATGAATCTCATAATCATTTTGTGATTTTATGTGAAATCAACTTCCTCTCACTTTTTAAAAGATCAAATCCCTTGCATATGAATTTTTTTCTTCAACTTTTGTTTTGATTTCAGATCTTGATAAAGAGAGATCTATGATTGATTGGGGGAAGACGATGTCTTGAAACTAATCGTTCTTGAAGATTGGGTAAAGATTTACAAATTTTTGCAAGATTGAGGAGTCGTCATTGGTGCTGACAAATTCAAGTGAAAAAAGGAGGTTATTCTCTCCAACTAGCTTTGGTAGTGTTTGTGTGGAAGACTACGAATAAGGTGGAGTTCTTCTCAAATCTTTGGATAATTCATTGCTTAGGGAATCAGTAGGATCAAGGGGTTGATTGCTACACGAAGGCTTGGAGCAGATGGGTGATATTGAAATTTTTTGAAGCGTCAATCGAGTAAAGATTACGCAGAAGAGTTTGACATTAAGTTGTATACAAGTCAAGATCCAAAGATCCAGATAGAAGATTTATTTTCTTCATTACTTGGACTAGTGGTTGTATGAACTCTTGCAATATTTGTCAAAATAAAAAGGAGCTATGTGGGTTCCAATGGGAAAGCGATTAAAGAGTTCACGTAGGCAAAGCGAGGACGAATGCCGAAACACTATAAATCTCGGTGTCTTCTTTCTCACTCACTCTCTCTCTCTCTCATTTAAATTTTGTAGTATATATTGCATGCCTAGGTTTTCAATTATTAGAGTAGTTTATCGTTTATTCCATTGGTAGAAATTTATTACTTAAGATTATGTTTTGTTGAAATTGCTATCTAATTGGGCTTTAATGGTGATTAAAATCTGATAAACTTATTGAGTTTAAAATTTGAAAAATTGAATCGTTGTATAAACACACCTCGTGAAGTATACAACTGAATCAATTGAATACCTTGTGTATCACCATTAGATCGTCTTTGATATTTGTGAAGTGATTAAGTGCTAACGTGATACAATTTCTATTCGAGTATAATTTTCATATTTCCGCTCTAAATATTCCGCGAGTAAACTCTTAAAATCTCTGATAATTCATTTAAAAGTCTATATACCCCCAATACACTTTTCTTACTCCATATTTTCACCCAATATGTGACTCTTCTTAAAGTCTCATGTTCAAATCCCGTTAAGTGCTAATAATTTATGTATCGAATCAAATCTATATTAAATTTTGTTCTGACTTTAAGTGAGACTCATGCAAATAGACGATAACAATAGACGGTAACACTGATCTCTTGAACTAATCGGTCGCAAGAACGAATAACAAGTTTTCAATTTTTTTATTCAATTTACTCAAACTATAGAGAGGAGACCACCGTTTAATTTCACTATTCTAAGTAGGTTGCTCTATTGCAATTTTGTGAGTCATTAACACTCATTCCTAATTTCTCACCTTCTTTTACATGGCCTTATATCAAAAAGTAAAATAAATTTTCTGGTAAAAGGCTGAATAGTTATAGTTTTGTTATTATTTTCCATAATGCACTTTTAATATAGTCAAAAGCTTAAAGTCTTCATCTTGATCTCATCTTTTGTACCAAAAATATTGTATACATAATACTCTTAGCTTTCGACCTCAGCACAAACGCATGTCGGTTCATTGACTCTGACTATTAATGTATAATGAGTACCACTTGTACTCTACTTTTAATTACTTTTAAACTGATTAATAAAAAAATTTCTAGCTAGCGGAAAAAAAGCAAAGCATGTTGGTTTTTTCCTTATTAGAAAAGAAAAAATCACATAAAACTAAAACATGTCATGTTGGTTAATTGACCTTTAATATATAGTAATATACTAATAGTAATAAATTAATATAAGATATTGTGTGACATGTATTGTACTGTCCATTTGCATGCATGTGAAGTAGACAAGAGCACAGATTTACGTTATAATCAATATTTTCCACAAACAATAATTTAATGGAGTAGGTGATGACTAAATGCAATCTTAATTTTGCCTTTTCTTGACGAGGTTACGGTGTTAATTTCCTATGTAAATATTTAAAAAAATAAGCAAAAGATATTGAAAACGATGTAACAGTTAAAAATAATTTGTATTTTTCGTAGAGCTAACATATTATAAAGCCATAAACGGCATAGTATTGTAATAGTTCCACTAAAATCTAGGGCTTGTTCAATTTCTAGAAACTTTATAGCTCAAAGCCTTCATCAAAAGTTAATTAAATCTTCAACTAGGTTGAATAATTATTTTCTTCTTTTCAATTTGGAATATTTATCACCGATTTCACCAACTTATTAGTTGACATTTATCTAATTTGCTAGCTCAACGAAAATCTTTTTAGATCATGATTGTGTTTATTATAATACGGTTCTCTGTGATTATTGTATAATTTATTCATGGTGCATATGTTTCATTGTGTAATTAAAAATTAATAAATTCATCACAATTATTCAGTATTTTTAAAATATATTAAAATTGTATAACATGAAAAGATTTATTTTATTTTTAATATAATATCTGTTTTAATTTAAAATTTAGTTTATAAGGACGGTCTCTATAAATGTATCTAGTCACAATTTTTTCTGATTAAGTATCTAGTCACTTTTCACCATATATATTATATTATTTGAGCAAAAAAACATCAAGGACACCTATAAAGCATAGTCATCATTAAATAATGAAATTCAACTCCTCTTTCATGAATAGAGAATAAAATAATAAAAATATTTTAATATTTTAAAAAAATCTAAAATTAATACTAGTTTTATTTTTCAATTTATACAACTAATATATTTACTATTATTTAATAAAAAAGATTAATTCTAAAAATTATTATTTCTTTAATAAAGTGATGATTTTTTCTTGATAGTCGCTTCAAGATAGACTACCGACTAAACAAAATCTTGCTAGACGTGATACTATGTTTGCTTATAATTGAGTTGGGTTTGCAGTTCGCTTATGACATGTTGAGTATGTAGATCATTTGTTTGTTCAATGTGAGGCTGTCTCCTTGATTTGACATAAGGTGCTTAGGGGGTTAGGAATATCTTTACCTCTTCCTCGTCAATCCTAGAGGTTGTAGAGGTTTCTCATGAGTTAGGTCACGATAAAAAGTCTTAGACATGTATGCTTTTGTTCAGACATTTAGTGATCTAGATTATTTGAAAATTGTGTGACAAAATGATTTTTTGTCAGGAGATTTTGTTGGCCAGTCACTTAATAAATTTGACAATCATTTTAATTTGAAAGTGGGTTCATTCAAAGGACCCTGTTTATTCTTTATTTGACTGATAGTATGATACACTCGGGTGCCTTTAAATTTAGAAGAATGGTAGGTGGCTAGTCGACCTCTTCTGTTTCTTGCAAGTTATCGAATTTATCTTCTTTCAGCTTTTGCTTTCTAATGGTGTGTTGCTTTGGTTCTCGAGTGGGCTTGTTTTAGTTTTGGGTTGGTATTACTGGTTGTTATTTCTCTTTTCCTTCAACTTTTGTTTTTGTCAATTTTTGTTGTTTTCTCATCCCTGCTTGTACTTTTTGTTGTATCTTGTAATCTTTATTCTTTTTTATTGTTTAATTTATATATTCATATGCTTTTCTATTTAATTTTTACTATATATGTGAAAGAATTATCCTTTTTTAGCTTAATTTATATATTCATATGCTTTTCTATTTAATTTTTTTATAAATGTGAAAGAATGAAGTGTGAACTCACAATAGATAGATAAATAGTGTACTGTTTATTTATTGATCAATAATTTATATTACTCACTATATACAACAAACGACGCAAACTACACATACAAGAGAGGTACTAAATTACCAATCGTTAGTTGGTCCAGTGGTGATTGACGCTGGACTTGGTAGGGAGAACCACTGTTCGATCCCCCGCAACTGCGATCGGGAGGGGAATGGAACCACTTGATGCCATAACCACTTTCCGTAAGGAACCTCAATGTGTCCACTTAAATAAGGTTAGAACCAAAGGTGCACCAAATAGGGGTAGTTTAACTTAGGATAATAATTTTGAATGTTCCAATAAGGGTTCACAATTTTTCTTTAGGTTTGTCGACTATATGCATTCATATACACTAATTTCATAGATGAAGTCATCACATCCAGTAGAAAGGTGTACATCATACTAATCAGTAAGCTAACCCTCTTAAAGTGCGACACAAATTCTCAAACAAGATAAATTGTCTCTGTTTATGTATCAATAATTTTGAAATTTTCATTGATGTTGAAGGAAATTGTCATTCTGCTTTTAGATTGCTTGAACGATATGTTGAATCTCGTTTCATAGTCTACCTTGATATTACAAAGAAAACTAAAAACTAGCCATGAAGGTTGTCTCCATTATTTGGGCCGGAGATCCAAATTCAATTAGGTAAAGAATACCCTAACTTTTGTAGAAATCAATTCAATTTTTAATGATACCCTAACTCTTGTAGGATTCAAATTTCTCTGAAGCAACATCCTAGATACGAGAGTCTTCAATCGCAAATGATAAGAGTTTTATAGCGCGTAAAACTAGTCTTATAGCCCAAAACTTTGTGTCCCAATGCAAGAAATCATCACAGCCCCTTAATCATATCAATCGTATGTGTAAATCTTTATGTTAGGTCTCAGTTGCCATATAAATCTATTCTTCTAATTCTATAGACGAGAGAAAATATTAAACTCAAATAAAATTATATAACTAAGGAAACTAGCCATCAATATTCATGACTTTTAAACAATAGAAAAGAAAAGAAAAATAAAGACCGACAATGATCAGGAATGATCCTCTAATGATAACCTTTATTTTCCCCTCTCCTTAGTACACAAATATGCCTTAGACTTTCTAAAATTGGAACCATAATGCCTAAACTCATAAAATTAGACATTTATTTTGTTTTGCAATTTTGGAAGAATTTAAGGATCACGCTTCTATGAATGAAGGTGCGCAACTATTGTTTATTTCTTGTGATTTTTCTTTGATTTTCTTCCTTTTTTCGTGTGTTAATAATTCTCTCATTGTTTCGTCAACATAGCTTTTATAATAAAATAATATGAAATTTGTCCCTTACCTAGCCCCGTTCCCATAATTAAAAACCATATTTTTTCCACACTCACACCTGTCTCCAATTAAATTGAGTTTTCTCCGTTAAATTCGAAACGGAGATGGCCGGATTCGGACGGAGCTGATTTCTTTTCCATGCCTAAGACCCATAATACTCTTTCTAGAAAGTTTATATTCCAAAAATTTCAAAATGTAAAAAATCTTGAATCATGTTTTTCATTTTCAAAAAGTGTAAAATTAGAATAATCTTTATGTAGTGTTATGAAACAAATGGTAATTGAGGTGCTATACAGAATTTTTAGGAAGTCGCCTATCACTAAACTCGTAAAATTTTAAAATAAAATAATAATTATTTATAATATAATCTAAATTAACTCACAAACATAATTTTTATTATAAATTATATCAAACAATATAACAAATATGTATGCTAGTAGATATGATTACGCTCAACAAAATAACTGTGAAATGCACAACAAATACATATTTGAACAAAATCCATTCATTATAGGTGTGTTTGCGTTTGGAATTAGTGATGGAGAGGGTGTAGAAAGTATAAAAATTCTAAATGAAGATAAATTGATAAAAGGCAAAGCCCAAATGAGCTAAACTAGCATGCTTACAAACAACAAGAAAACAACACCTAGTTACTACACGGATAGAAATCTACATGGCACCATATATGTTAGTTTTGGCACCTCCTTATTTTTCAATTATGACAAAATTACACTTGATATTATTTACCCCATTTGAAAGTGTCTGTTTGAAAAAAAGTTCACTTTTAAAAATCAGTAAATGACAAAAAAATAATTATGCAGTCTATTTAAAAAATTCGGTTGGTCTTTTTACTGATCAATAAACAAAAAATCACATTTTTAAAAGAGCGGTAGGAATTTTTACCAAATTTAAAAATAAAAAAAATCCGCTATCTATTGAGCTGTCATGGACGCAATCTATTGGGAGACAACATAGTATTATTGTTGTTACTGTTATGCAGAATAGTAATGTGGTAGCTTAGAGCATCCACATCCATGACATTCATTTTGGTGTCTTAAATGGACCCCATCTAATTTTATAAATTATTTTATACTTCTCAAAAATTTAAACCATCCAACAACAATTTTTAAATATCCATACCATTCATACAAAAGTTTAAATTGGGCCCACCAACTCCATTATGCAAGTGTAAAACACAAAGAAAAAACTTAAGACACGGTAGTATTATTTGACCACGGTGGCTTTACTATACCATCCATTACATATTTAAATATTCATTTTTCTGACACATGTGTCATTGGAGAATGTGAAACCACTCCCAAAATCAACCGATATTGGTGCTCTTATGCTTCAAGACAACTTAAGGTTCATGGAAGGAATTATCCTACCCATGACTTAGAGTTGACATCTACTGTGTTTATGCTTAGATTTAAAGGCATTATTTGTATGGTGCGAGGTTTGAAGTGTTCAGCGACCATAAGAGTTTGAAATACCTGTTCGATCTGAAAGAGTTGAACATGAGGCAGAGAAGGTGGCTTGAGTTCTTGAAAGACTATAACTTCGAGTTGTGTTACCATCCGGATAAAGCTAAAGTAGAGGGAAATGCTTTGAGTAGAACGTCCTTACATATGTTGGCATTGATGGTTAGAGAGATGAATTTGATTTAGCAGTTCCAAAGTGACTCTATAGAGTATTATATTGGGTATGTTGAAGTTGTCTAACAGTATTCTGGACGAGATCAAAGAGGGCCATAAATCATATTTGGAATTGATTGACCGACTAGTGTTGATCAATCAGGGTAAAAAGATGGATTTCATAGTTGACGAGAGTGGTGTTATGAGGTTCAGAGATAAAGTTTGTGTACCAGATTTGCTAGAGCTTAAGAGGAAGATTCTTGAAGAAAGGTATAAAAGTGGGTCGAGTATTCATCTAGGTGCTATGGAGATGTATCAGAACCATAAGAAGATATTTTGGTGGCTGGCAACGAGGAAGGATGTGGTTGAATTTGTTTATGCTTGTTTGACTTGTTAGAAGTCAAATATTGAGCATCAAAAGTCATTGAAATTGATACAACCATTGAATATTCCTGAGTGGAAAATGGGACAATATTTCTATGGACTTTGTGACAGGGTTGTCAAAGATGAAGAAGGGAAGTGATTCTATCTAGGTTATTGTTGATAGACTTACCAAATTGGCTCATTTCATTCCGATAAAGATCAGTGATCTGAGGTTTAAATTGAGGTTTTGGAAGAGTTTGCAAAAATATTTGGGAACTAAGTTAAAATTGAGTTTGGCTTATCATCCGCAGACGGAAGACCAGACAGAGAGGACTATCCAATCCTTTGAAGATTTGTTGAGAGCTTGTGTGCTAGAGCAAGGAGTTAACTGGGATAGCTACTTGTCGTCGACCGAGTTCACCTACAACAACAATTTATATTCTAGCATTGGAATGGCATTGTATGAAGCTTTGTATGGAACGAGGTGTAGGACTCCATTTTATTGGTATGACTAAAGAGAAAGTGTTGTGCTTGGACCATATATTGTTCAGTAGACCACAGAGAAGATCAAAATGATTCAAGAGAAGATGAAAGCTTCACAGAGTCGACATAAAAGTTGTCATGATAAGCGAAGAAATGCATTCGAGTTCTAAGAGGTGGGTCATGTGTTTTAGAGAGTTACTCTAGTAACAAGTGTTGGTCGAGTGTTGAAATCTCGAAAGCTAATGCCATGTTTCATTGGTCCTTTTCAGATTTTGAAGAGAGTAGAAAAGCTAGCCTAAAGAGTTGCTTTACCACCGTCTCTTTCGAATGTTCATAGTGTGTTTCATGTGTCTCAACTTCGAACGTATGTTCCCGATCCCTCTCATGTTATTCAAATGTATGATGTGCAAGTGAGAGAAAACTTGACTGAGGAGCCATCACCATTGCAGATCGATAATTGAGAAGTGAAACACTTTAGAGGTAAAAAGAATGTCTTAGTGAAGGTTACATGGCAAGGACCTGCTAGTGGAAGCGTGACGTGGGAGCTGGAGAGTCCGATAAGGGAGTCGTAGCCGACTCTATTTTCTTTAGGTAATTTTCGAGGGAGAAAATTCTTTAAGTGGGGGGAGAGTTGTAACACCCCAAATTCAATTATATTATTTAATTGAATTTAGGTGCGAGTTATTTTATTAATGAGTGATTTTATATGTTTTTAATTAATTATTGTGGTGAAGAATAAATGTTATGTGAATTATGTGATTTTTGGGGTTTATTACAATTAAGTGAGTTTTATTTGATTTAAATAGTAGAATATTAATTAATCAAACAGAAAATAAATGAAATAGAGAGTTTTTGGAGGAAATTAAAGTTTAGAAAAATAAGGGAGAGTGGTGAAAATAGAGAAAGTTAAGAGTAAAATGGAGAATTAATAGAAATAAGATTAGGCTAAATAAATAGTATAGGCGAGGGGAGCCAAAATATTCTGATGCATAGAAATTTGGGAGAATTAGAGAAAAGAGGCAAGAGGCAATAAAAGACCAAGAGCTTAAGAGAGAAGGAGATCACCATAGCTAGAGCTTAAGTAATTGCTTGAAATTCAAGTAAGGGGGATAAATTACTTGAAAATTGGGTGTATTGCATGAAAGGTAGAGAGAGATCCTTACCCTCCTCTAGGATCTTTTCTCCATTGATAGGCTTTATGTGTTTGTGTATGATTATGATTAACTCATGATAATTCTGATGTTTGATGTGTAAATTCGTATTTAGTATGTTGCTGAATTTGATGCATATTGATTGTATGTGAATCTGAATTGTGTCAACACTATTGTTGTGAATTTGGTGCCTTAAACATAACCTTAATTCCATGATTTATTGATGATTATTTGATGTTGGGTCTGTATAATTTATGTTGGTGCCTATATAAATGTTATATAATTATCGTATGTTGAATTCTGAGCATTTGGCTTTTTACGGTATCGAAATTAGAGCTCCGAAAGTGCTACAATAAGGAAAATCACAGAAAATTGTGAAACATCGTTTTTGGGTCCTGGAAGCCACTATGGGTCGTAGAAGCTTCTACAGTTGGCCGTATTAGGCCTCTGGTTTTAGTACCAAGCGTATCGTCGAATTATGTTCCGTGCATAACTTGAGTTCCATGGCTCCGTTTGAGGCGCGATTATAAGCGTAGGAAAGCTAATGCAGAGGACTACCCTATGGTAATGTCCTCAAATGTTGAATATGTACTTGAGGGCGTGATTATGTCGTGTTACTTGTTTTGTAATGCTATTTGATGGTTAGTGATGATGAAAACAATTTTTATTGTTGTGATTGAATGAATTAATGATTACCCCATGCGGAGGGATGCTGATGTTACTGTTGAAATGATTATTGATGAGAAATTATATAACTTTGAATATTATATTTCATTTTAATAATTTATTATTGGTGATGAATTAATTATGATATGATTGATCAGTGATGAGTGTTTGTATACAAATTGTATGTTTAATAGGGTTGGTGATGAATTTTGTGGTGTCCTATTGGTGAAGTGTCGCATAATACTATATATTGGTGAGTTATCATTGGTTATGTATTACGGTGAAGTATGTAGTTCTAATAAGGATCATTAATGATGAATCTCATATGACATTGTTGTGGCATTTCCATGCATCATGTATTTTAAAGTCTAGGTTTTGGTGATGAACTGGTGATGGAACTTAATCAATAATATAACTATGATTGTCCAAAATTATTGGTGATGTGATTGTTCGGCACTATAAGTCTGACATATAAATTGGTGAGTAGGATTGGTACTGCATGCATATCACACCATATACATTGCATTATCTAGTGATGTTTATAAATGTAAATGGTGATGATTATGATTTTGTTTGGTGATGCTTATAATTGTATTGATGTGTATTATAAATGACCATTGTCATTGATGATTATGTGAATAAGCTATCCTTGCTATGTTTCACGCAACTAATATATTTGAGCATATTCTCACCTTTTTGTTGTTGTTGTTGTTGTGTCTGTGCTCCTCTAGGATACATATGATCAGGTTATTCTCACTTTTTTTGTTTAGGTAGAGGACGACGTTGGTGCCTTCTTAGTTGCTTTATCGTTTGGGTCTTTAGTGGAGTTGCTCTGATATGTAACATTGGGGGACAGACTATTCTATTTATCTTATTGTATGTTTTATCTAATTTTGGAGTTGTTAAACCAATTTTGTTATTATGCGATTAATGAAACATTTATGTCAAACTTATTTGTTTTTCCGATGCGTATGTCAAAAGTTTTTTTTTGTATTTATGATTGGTGGATCATGCGTGACACTCTAATTAGTTAGTTTATTTACTGAATTATCTTATTTTATGTCGAGTTAGGAATTAGGGTGTTACATCCTACCTTTGTCTCTTTTGAGGAAAATAGAGGGATAACACAACATTCTAATTTCTTCTAATACTATGTGGTTTCTGTTATTTTATGTGATCTCTAATAATGCTACTAATGCATGATTCTTTGGTGTTTTGTTGTGATATGATGCTGCTGCCAAAATGCTTTGTTTGTATTTCGCTATGATCTCTGATATCTAAATTCTTGGAAGATTGTGTGTAAGAATGTGCGTAACATCTTGTTTGTTTTTGTTTTGTCTAAAAATAGTCAAATGGGGAATTTACTATTACATTTGATTGAATTTTTTGTTTACAGTCAACATGTTTAGGAAGACGTTCTAATTTAGTGTGAGACATTCTATCCAGATGACGCGTACCATTACTAATTGATTATCACTTTAAGATTAATAAGAAAAAAATTTGTAGCATAAATTTATATTTTTTGCAAAGAAGAAAATATTAATAAATAAGAGCCAATTGATGCTGAAATAGACACCACATGATTATGACAAAAACATCACACATTCAAGTGTAACACATTTGAGGAAAATAGATGAAAAAGGTTAACTTGGTAGGCTTTGAATAGTTAATGGATCCTAATGATTCTATATAAAGTTATGATAACAAAATGAATCTCGAGGTCGAATTTAGAGACCAAAAAAGTAAAAAGTGAAACGGTGCTAATACATGTACATTCTTTTTGGTCCACTTGCGTGACACTTGATAAATTATGATTATTTTGTATGGTCGAATTAATGACAATTTTAAATGTAAATTGAATTAAATCATATGTTCAACTTAATTATTACATTTTACAAGGAATTATCCAAATGTCGCACAACTATACAGTAAACTTTTTATAAAGTGAGACAAACCTTTTTCTCAACCAACATATATAATAAAACATATAACATGAATTTTTAGTTACAATTACAACAATGTAGTTGAACATAAATGTTAGCTTTATTTTTATCACACATTTGAATGAAATATTGAAGTTACTTCTAAGTAAGAAAATTAGAAAAAAATCTGTACCATCATCGAGTGAAGACGAAATGAAATGACTGGGTTGATTGGTAGTCACTCACGGAGGGGTGATTTCCATGTGAAGAAGGAAATGTGCGACAAAAACGTCGCATAAATTTTACTAATAATTACAATAACCAACATTTGCAGAGACTACAATTAATGTGTTAATTTATGCTGCATGTACCAGACACACCCCTCATAAACTTTTTCCTTCAAATGTATAACGATGTTAGACCTAACACGACACTCCCTTTACACCATACAAATTAATTCAAAGGTAGTGGAATATTTTATAACAATTAAAACCTAAAGGGACATCGTTGTTAATATGCAAAAGAGTGTTAACAAAAGCACGTGAAAAATATGTTGGTCTTTCTCTCTTCTAAAAGTTTATAGTATTGGTATAAATATAATTAAGGGGGTTGATATATATACACAATATCATTGTCTATCAATTAAGTATAATAATAGGCTTTATGGTCCCCTAGCTCTTTTTGGTTGAGTTGTATTTTAATTGAATATAATAAGAGCCCAATAAATAAGGATGGGATCTCACACGAAGAAAGTCTTTATTAAGTGGAACAAATAAGTTCAATTGTCTAGCCCGATGTGGAGAAAACTTGAAATATTAAACTATATGGGATGATGTGGTGCAAAAGAAATTTCCAACTACATAAACACGTAAACGAATAAGGATTTTTAAGAACCAAACAAAGACGACGTCTCTACTAGAGAAGATGATTTTAGGTTCTGGCACTTTTTCAAAGTTTGATTTATTGCTAGTGGGCATGATATCCACCACTAGAGCATACTTCTGATGAGAAGGGTTAGATTCTCCATCACAAGCAAAACCTTCTACTATGGTGTAAACATGTATATATGTGTTGGAAGGTGTTGTAGCGTATTATTCTGCCACCATGTTGAAGATGATGATTAAGGAAACTAATAACTGAAGCGTGAGTGTGGCCAAGGTATATTATATTAGGTCTATTTGTAGTTGCAAAAATGGTACAATGAAGGGAAGCCCTATTTGTACAGGGATGCCTCCGTATTTTGAGTGTTAAAGTGTGTTAATGGTTTGTTCACGGAGGGTTTTGAGAGGAACTATGTGTGTATTTCAGAGGGAATTTTTGTCCTCTCCCATTCTTAAATTGAGGTATATATATATATATATATATATATATATATATATATATATATATATATATATATATATATATATATATATATATATATATATATATATATATATATATATATGAAATCTTCGGGCTTAGGCCGAAGAGTTGAGATTAGTTTCCCATGACCCCAAAACCTGAAACATAGAGGAAGGATTGTCCTTCCACCATACAAGAAGCAATTATTCCTGCTTAATTGTTTATCTAGAACTTTATTACATAACCATCTCGTATCCATACTACTATGGAAAAGGAAAACAACAACGATTGGGAAAGATATATAGTCACGCAGGCTAAGGCATTGTTATGTAGCGTGTAGTTGTATATATGATACACTACTACGAAAAAGGAATTTAACAACGGTTTGAATAGGTATATAATCACTTAGGTTCAGGCGTTGTTATGCAGCGTGTTGTTCAATCACGGTCCTGTGACCGTTGTAGTAAACACGAAAGCGCGCGCCATATAACAACGGTTAAGCCTAATAACCGTTGTGATATTGTTTTTGAATAAATGTCAATAATATCAGACCAGAATCAACAATACGCCATTTTTGAATTTATATCAAAATTAGTTGTATTAATTACACAATTCCATTAGGTACATCAAAATATACGTAGAATAAATATCTAAGGATGGAAGAATAAATTTGAACAGCTCGAGGTAGGAAAATGATCTTTCCAACTTCCAAGAGAAGAGAAAATGTATAGAATTAAAGAACCAATAATGAGCAAACTATGCGTGCATATTTTGGTTTTAAAACTTCTAAGAGAAGAAGATGAAAAATTAGAAGGAACAATATATAAGCAGAATAACCTTAACACAAAAACAACTTCATCCAAAGGAATCAAAATGAGTTCTCTTGCCCAAGCTACCAACAATACTGAAAATGAGGGTGTTGTTGTTGTAGAGGCTGTTGTACTGCAAAACCATCCTTAGAATCAATATATTGTTTCTGTAGAGGTTGTTGTGCTACAAACCATCCTTTGAATCAAGATGAGGAAATAATTCGGAGAGCTCTCAGGGTGACGAGGAGAAGAAGAAGAATGTTGAGAAGGCAAATGACTTTGTTCGACTCTAATGATGAGGATGAGGCCGCCTATAATTGGTTAAACTTCCTCTCAGCCAGAGGATTTAGATTTGTCTATTAAGGCCTTCTGTAATGAAATTTTATGTAATAAAATTTTAATCTTTCTTTTTAACTTTAGGGCTTTATCACTCTCTTTAGCTATCAACTTAAGCTAACAACTTAAACTATCAGCTTAAACTATAAAGTAATATACTAACAAACAACTTGAATGATAATTGTAATTGAAAATTCAATAGTTTGTAATGAACTTACTCGTAAGAAACCGTCTGTTAGTTGCACTCTTGTGATGTTCGCTGCATCTGCAGTTTCAACATCAACAATGCAATTCAAACCCTAAACCTTAAACATAACATCTTCAACTATTACATTTCATAACAAAGTAAATATTAAACATAAGAGTGAAGGTCCATTTTAGTCTCTCACAAAAACTACAGAGGTCAGATTAGTCCCTGAGAAAAAAAGTCTCAATTAAATCCCTTACAAAATTTAACCGAGTCATGTTAGTTCCTCTACTAATATTTTTTTCAAACTGGTTTTTTTCTTACTTTTAAACCGTGACTAAAATTCCAATGAAGACCCATTTTAGTCCCTCACAAAAAATGGAGATTCCAAATTAGTCCCTGAGAAAGAAATCTCTATTTAATCCCTTACAAAATTTAACTGAGTCACGTTAGTCCTTGTTTTAATATTTTTTTTCAAACGATTTTTTCCTATTTTTAAATCGTGACTAGACTCTTATTTTACGACTGTTGATTTGAAATTATTTTTGAAGAGATTGTAGATAAATCGTCGCGATACCACGATGTTCTTTTTTTGTTGGGTTTATTATCAGGCTTATGGGTGGGTGACTACAGTTTTTCTTGTTATGTATTCTTATGTATGGTGTTATTATTGTTTCAGTTGTTAATGATACTTTTGTAAATAATACTTGTGGCAAAAATAATACACATGATATGTTGGAAGAAAATTAGTTAATACCATATTCTTTAGTTTTTTATGATAACAAAGTATTTAATGAACAATTACGTATACTAACATATGTTCAAGTGTGCAGGATCATAAGTCAAAGAATTTGTCGGGCTCTAACTCTGATTGGAACATATTAAGAGAAGCTTGAGACTCAAATTATGAATGATCAGAATCTGATGACTCAAATTCTGAATGATAAGATTTTGATGTCTCACAACTAGGTAACCCAAATTCTGGTGGAAACTCAGACTCTAAAGACCATGTGCAAAGGAACTTAACCTCTGACCCGTACTCAATTTCTAAAATCAGGTCTATCTTGTCAAGTAGAGTCACGGTTTAAAAATAGGAAAATACAGTTTGAAACAAATATTAAAAGAGGGACTAACATGGCTTAATTAAAAATTTTAAGGGATTAAACAGAGACTTTTTTCTTAGGGACTAATTCGGACTCTCTCTTTTTTGTGAGGGACTAAAATGAGCCTTCATTGTCAGTCCAGTCATGGTTCAATAATAAGAAAAAACTAGTTTGAAAAAAATATTAGTAGAGGGACTAACATGACTCGGTTAAATTTTGTAAAAGATTTAATAGGGACTTTTTTTTCTCAGGGACTAATATGACCTCTATAGTTTTTGTGTGGGATTAAAATGGACCTTCACTTTAAACATAAAGGAGATAACAAAACATAACATCTTCAAATTTCCAGAAAAATCTATAATTTCAGTTTGTTCTTCAAATTGTTGTTCTTCTTTTTTGAATCTTCATACATAACCTTCATACAGCCCAAAGCTTCCAACTCTGACTTCATAATGCTTTCATCTTTATTTCCCCATTTCTACCATGTTGTCATCCCATATAAACAAATTACATATTTTATCACTCCTCTAAAATGGCCTTACTTTATTTTGTCCCTTCTTGCATTGGTACGAAACTATACGACTATCACAACCATAGAAATTTCCAAATCAAGATTTTATAGCGGAAGAAGACATAGAAACACCTTCGGAGGAGTTTGTCTTCAAATGCGACATTGAAAACAAAACTGAATAACAATAATGTCGAAAATATTTAACGCTGCTTAAAGTAGAACACTGTGTAGATGTTATTATCTTCTTCTCGACGATGACTACGACATTGGTGTTAGGGTTGTTTCTTTTATCAGTGGAAAAATGGAAACTTAGTATTTAATATATATAGAGAAGCGCCAGTGTGTAACAACGATGTTACAAAAGAACCTTAGAGATATCCCTATTATTTTTTATTAAAATAAAAATAAAAATGAAAAGGCGCGCATTAACGTAAAAGAAATAAACTATTTGAGGGAGCTGAGGTTCGAACCCAGGAAATCTTTATTGTATCACCACGGTTATGGAAGTAACCGTAATTATACCCTTAAAATTTTTAATTAAAAAGATGTTAGCACATGAGTTTAGAAGTGTCACCATAGTTTTGGGAAGAACCATGGTGACTTAAGCGTTGTTGAATGCGCGTTTTGTAGTAGTGATACTTACAATCACGACCCAATAACCATTGTAATAAACTGGAAAACGTGCATCCTATCACAACGGTTATTCCAAAGGACCATTTGAATAAAAATCAAGTTCCTAGGTTCGATTCCCAACTGTGATGTTTTGTTATTTATATTTTTCTGGACAATGCGCAAAATATTATAACGGTCATGATATATACCGATGTTAAATTTTCTACATAATTAACAAATATTATCCTGCTTTTATGATTTTTTCCAATTTTTAACCTGTATTATTGTTCACCATATCACAGTAGAAAAAACAACTCACATTTGTGATAAAGTTATCATAATAATATTAATTGAATCATAGAACGCGGTAGTTGTCAATACAGTATTCTTATATTTTGAACTAGAGAAATACATCGATTCGATTTCAACCATAAACCCACTATTTTTCATTTTACCACGATCATATTTTGATTTTGCATAAGACAACATCATCCCCATTTAAAGATCCAGGAGCCTCTTCAAATTCTTGCTCTCCATTAAAAGCCTTCCACAATCCACAATATGTATGACTGGGTTTTAGAAATTTTCGATGGCCAAGGTAAACGGTTGTTTTCCAACTCAAGTTGGTGATAACAAGTATCATCTTCACATAAAGGACACTCTCTATGTCTTTTGACATTATATCCAACCAAGTTACCGTAAGTAGGAAAGTCGTTGATTATGCAAAATAACATTGCACAAATTTTAAATTTTCCCCCAGAAATATGCGGCATCAACTTCAACGCCTTCATCCCACAAGAGTCATAAATATTCAATTAATGGACTTCGATAAACATCTATGTCGTTACCATGTTGTTGTGATCCAGAAATTATCATACTTAACAATATTTACTTGCGAGTCATGCACAACCAAGGAGATAGGTTGTAAATAGTGAAAAGAACAGGCCATGAAGAATGGTTAGTGCTCAGATTACCAAAGAGGTTCATTCCATTGGTGGCAAGCCCAAGCCTAAGGTTTCTTGGCTCAACTCCAAAATCCAGAAACAACGAATCAATTTTCTTCCATTACAACGAATCAGCTACATGGAGAATATTTCCATCACTATTCCTTTCATCTACATGCCATCTAAGATTCTTTGCATAATTCAAATTAGCAAAAGTATCTTAAATTGTGAAATTATTGGCAAGTACCATAACACTTTAGCAGGAGGATGCTTCCTACTAACATTGTCATAGTCATTGTCAACACTATTGTTGGCGTTCAGCTTGTAACGCTACACACCATATTTCAGACATTGATACAAGTCTTCATACTATTTCCTATATAATATGTAATCATTAAGGCAAACATGTATTTTGATATAGTCCAAACCCATTGGACACGATATCTTCTTGGCCTCATAGCAATGATTCGACGATTTGTTATCTTCTGGTAGCATTTGTTATAGCAAATCAAGTAATTCCGTGAAAAATTTATCAAACCATCCATTTTTTGCCTTCAGATTAAACAACTTTAAAACCACCGACAATCGTGTAAAATTTGTGCATCTCTTATATTAAGGGGTGTCTTTATCACTACATAAAGTATCATAAATATAAGCATTCTTAAAAGAAGATTTCCCAATATCACGAAACATATCCTTTAGTTGATCATCCATATATTCATCTTCATCCATTCTTTGACTTTGTGACGCCCGGATTCCCTCTTTATCCACCTTACCATGCCATGTCCATATTATATACTTTTAACTTTAACCATCACAACAAAGGGGATGGAATATTTCTTCCTTTGTACCTTTATTGATATTCGTGCAAACAACACAAGGACAATAAAAGATACCATTATTATCAGGAATGTTTTTATCAGCATATTCAAGGAGTTCAAGAACTCCTTTTCTCATAAATCGGGCTTAATATATCGTCTTTCATCCAACTATGATCCATAACAACTTCTAAAATTTATACACGAATAATAATGTGAATGACACACCAAAATCTAAAGCATATGCATATGAAAATCTAAACCTAAAGCATATGCATATGCAAATCTAAACCTAAAGCATATGAAACATATACTCTCATACTGACTTGAGCATATACAACATGAACGAAATATTAAGAAAGCAACATAAACCCAGAAAAAGGAATGAAAACCGAAGATGAAGAGTGCCGTACTTCGAAGCTGAAGAATCTTATACACGTTAAGGAATGAAGATGTTGAAGATTTGAGCTTCAAATGAATGAATAGGGTGAAGATTTGAGCTCCAAATGAATTTTACGCCATCGTTGTTGTCTCTGGTTCACTTGTTCTCCTAGGGCGTCTTATGAAAGAAATGCATAGTAAGTTTTGTTTTAATTTATTAGTAAACCCTTTAACCGCGACTGGACAACGCAACAATTGTGAAAAATTAAGTCCTCTAACAACGACTGGTTGAGCCCCCCGTTGTTAAATCATTTTCAATTTATGTTTTAAATAATGGACTTAAGTGACACATGGTTAATGTACTCTAAAAAATGGAAAAAATAAAGTTTCTGGGAATCAAAGTTGGCTACACATAATTCGTTACCACAGTTTTATAAGGCACTAGTTATTAAATTACTGTTTATAAATTCAGATATTCACCGGGCATGGAAATTTTAACCTATTACAACGGTGTATATGTGTAGCGGTGAAAAATTGAGACTAAGCCATTGATTGACTCAACTCGTATTTTAGTAAAAGTCGCCACCGTTCTTGATTGTTTCCAAAGGAAATGGGAAACAAAGCAAAATGAAACCCAACGAAGTTTTTAAATAAAAAACTAATAGAACAAAACACAAGTTTTAGGTACGGAGATTGGTTATGCAAGCGGAAGATATTAGCACCCCTCATATATTTAGTACTCTATAGGTACCTATTTGAAAAAATATTTTTTTTTTTATTGTTATTGTTGTTTTTTTAATATAGAGTGGGTTGGTGAGAAAAGAATTTTATTGTGCTCGACAAGACATCGCACCTTGTGTCTACATACCCCTTTTGTACAATGGGGAAGTCAGAGCATTTGTTGTTCCCCTCAAAAGAAAACTAAAAAGCCAAACTGACAAAAAAATTTTGGTTGCTAAGCTTTTACAATACAAAACAAGTTTTAATAGGAGTTTTTAAAATGCCGAGCTTTAACAATACATAACAAGTTTTAAAAGGAGATTTTGAAATGATGAGATTTAACAATACGCAACAAATTTTAAAAGGAGTCGGGCTTTAAAAATGCAAGGCAAAGGGTGGCGTGCTAAGATCTAACATTACAAAGCATGATTGTTTTAAAAATGGCAAAGCTTTAACAATACAAAGCAAGTTTTAAAACAGGGGAAGTGCTAAGCTTTAACAATAAGAGCACAAAGTAAACAAGAGGAAAATAGGTTAGTACCTTGACAATTTTAGTCAATACTATCCCATTTCTTTAGATTTGGTGGCACAAGAAATAACAATGAGGAATCAAAGCATACATCTCAAGCAAGCATCAATAGTAACATCTCAAGTAATATCATATCAGATATGGCATGTGTATCATGGATACAATTAAAGTGTGTTAGGTATAAAAAAAGGTATCAATACATACAAGTAAACTTAAGTGTATAAGGGTTATGAATAAAAGAGATAACATACCTCAATGTTAATCATTTAAAGCATGTATGAGTGTGGATGGGCAAACATTCTCATGGATGTATGATTAATCAACAATGTATAGATAAAAGTACATATATAAAGTATATGGATCAAACAAGTATGTACACAAGTAAACAAACAAGGTATAATCAATGGATAAACATCAATCAAAAGGGATCACAAACAATGTGTGTTAAGTATATAAACATGATGAAGACATATATTTTGTTTATGTAAACATTTAATCATACAAGCTCAAGTTTCAAAAATTATGGTTGATTTTATCATGGTATAATCATGGGTATCAAGGTATGATCATGACATTGATGAACAAGTTAATATTAACAAGATATTGCATCAAGATCAAAGGGAGAATTTATTGATAAAAAATCAGGGTTTTAGTATACAAACAAAGTTCATTCAGTCAAAGGAAAACTAAACCCTAGGATAAGAGTATTTGAATCATGTTATCAACCTCAAATGAAGCTCAACTTAAACAGGTTACAACCACATAGGCACAATTAAGCAGTTGAACAAAGGAATCAATCAAAAGTTTTTAGAAAAGACCCTAAAAAATATATACAAAAAGTACAAGTTTTAGGTTAAATAAAAGATGGAAAAATAAATATATGTTTTTGGGATTTTTTTAATATATTCTCAAAATAGAAGGCATAACTAATAAGTGTACAAAAAATCAAGTCAAAATAATTTAATTTTCTATGTGAAATAATTAAATGAAGTTGTAAAAGAAATTGAATAAAATAAGTGCTATAAAAGAGGTTTTGTTTCCAAAGTTCCATGGAAGCTTCAAATTCGAACTCTCTCAATTCTCAATCATTTTAAAAAATGTTAACATGAAACTTGCTCGGAATTTCAATACGAATTCAACCATGTAAATAACACAAATTTATTTTATCCATAGCTCATTAATTTTACATAAAACATCAAGAATCCTAGAATTTAAAAACAGAATTAAATGACAATCATGATGAATCAATGGCAGATAAGTTATGGGTTTCAATCCTAACATCAAGGCAAACATGATAGAATCGAGAATTGTTTAAAATGGTACTCCTAACACAAAGTTCAAAGTCAAGGGAACTTACCTCTGGAGTGAGAATCGAGTATGGAGTTTGAGCACTTCTGGAGATGATGTGATGATCCCTATAGCTTCACAGAAGTCTCAGGAACATGTACAATGCTCACTTTAGGCTGAAAGCTCCTCAATCCCTCTTACCAACTCAAGTTGCAGAGATGGAAAAGTGAGATTATGAGATGTTTATCAAGTTGTTTCAGCTGGGTTTTGATGCATACATAAGTGTATGTATGCTATAGAGGATGCGTTTGGATGATGAATTTGCAAGAAACTTGTAAGGGGAGAGAATTTCGAAGATTCAGACTTTGAAGTTTCAACAATGGAGTTTTTGTTGGAAATTTAGTGTGTTGATTTCTGAGGCTTGGCTCTCTATTTATAGAGGTTCCATATGGCTCATATAACTTGCAAAAATCAATCTTAGTTCAGTTCGAATGGTAGTTTGGCCAATTGGTTTCAAGTTGCATAAAAATGCATGCTTGCTTCATGATGAAGAAAAGAGTGATTCAAGGGATTTGTCATGCTTATGCTGAGATTAAGGGTTGACTTTGGTGCTTAGATGAAGTAATATCCAAGCAAAATCAGTTTAGAAAATTTTAATCAAGAGTGGTTGAAGAAAGGGTGATCTTTATCAAAGTGGCGATGAAGCTTTTTGTAAATTCATCCCTATATGGTATGTTACTTGGACAATGCCTCTAACGCTTGTTTAATGCCTGAAATGTTTGTGTAAATCTCAAATTATGGAGAGTTTTAGAGATAATGTAGGTTGGAAAAGATATTTTTAGAGGTATGGCCCTAGTTTGGACTTGATCGTGAACAGAGTTGTCATTCCCGGCCGCTATGGCCGCTATAGCGGCGCCCCGGAGCGGTGCGGCCCCCTCCCGCGCGAGACACGGGGTGCGGTGGCGGAGATGGTGTAGCGTCCGCTACAGCCGAGATCCCGGGTCGCGGATCGCGGTTCATTCCCGGGCAGAGCGGCTCCGAATCCATTGTTTTTTTTCTTTTTAACTTGACTTGCTTTCTTGTTTTCAAGTTCTTTGAGTGCATTTTGAGTGTTAAACTGGAGAGAAAAGATGAAGAATTGAAAGAGAAAAGATGAAAAATAGAGATAGAAAAGAAGAAAGAGTGTTAAACTGGAGAGAAAAGATGAAGAATTGAAAGAGAAAAGATGAAAAATAGAGATAGAAAAGAAGAAAGAAGAAGAATCGGAAGAGAAATAAGATGAAGAATACTAGAGAAGAAGATGAAACGGTGGAGAGAATATTATATTATTATATTTAATGTTACTTTTAAAAGCCATTGCTAGCTGTAACATAGCTGTATAAGTCAAAAGTGACTTTTCAAAACCCAATGTTATAATAACAGCTGTATACCATATAATAATATGATTTTTTATAAAAAAATAAATAATAAAATAATAGAAATAATAATAACTTTTTATATGTATAATTTCTCATATTTTTATATATAAAATTACTTATTCCTATATATTTTTATATATAAAAATATAATTTTTATATAATTAGCCCGCTATCCTATATCCCGCTATTCCCGTTATTCCCATTCCCGGAGGTCGGCCGCTCCGCTCCGCTATCCGGGATTAATAACTCTGATCGTGAACATGAAAATGGACCTCTTATGCAATTCCATGGTGCTTTCTTCTTAAATTCGAATCTCCTTGCTCAAGTGTGCTATTCTAATGCTCTTTGAATTTTTGGAAAGTTGAGATTACATACTTCTAGGGGTGTTCAAAACCAAACCAACCCAATAGAAAACCGCAAACCAAACCAAACCAAACCGAAACCGCAAAAAATCGCATTTGGTTCGGATTAGTTTGGGTCATTTTTTAACAAAACCGCATGGTTCGGTTCGGTTTGCGGTTTTTATTTTGTAAACCGAACCAAACCGAATCAAACCGCATTATGTTACAACTTAAAATTTACTTAACTCACATCCAACCCAAACTTAAACCTATTATACATTAACCTTATGATTACCAACAACTTTCTCATTCTTACACATATAATTTCAGTCCTGATCTTCTAAAATCTCTAATAACATTATCGCATCTTCTTTGCCACATACATCTTCTCTCTTCTTCTATAGTCTCTGTACTCTCTTATATTCTTTCTTTTTCAACTTCTCATTTTTATGTAAATGTTCTGTATTTCAGTTTCGTTTTTATCGCACATCTTCTTATCTAATCTCTTAACACTTTTTTTTTCTTTTTCACCTTCACTAATCTTTCGTCTCTTCAATTTTTTGTTTCATTATAATAATATTTATATTATTTTATGCAATTATTTTATGTTTAATATTCCACTTTTGTCTAATTTAATTTTTACATATTAAATGAAAAATTATTGTCAAAATATGACGAGTTTTGTTGTTATTTGATAGTGTATGAATGTCTAAATACAAAATTATATTTTCATCTATATGTGTATGCATGGCTCAATAAAAAATTTGTAAAAAACCGAACCAACCGAGCCGAACCAAACCGCATTAGTTTGGTTTGGTTTGGTTTGGATTTTTTTTAAAAGTCAACCGAACCAAACCAAACCGCACTATTTTTTCTCTTGCGGTTCGGATGATTTTTTTCGTCAAAACCGCCCAAACCGCACCGCGAGCACCCCTACATACTTCAACTTTCATGTTGGTTGTTTGAAGAAGTTCAACTTGGATCATGGAGAAAAATTCCCCTAAGCTTTGGAGAAAATTTTGTCTTGACACTTAGAATTTTTTTTAAGTGTTAGACAACTTTGAAAGGTCACTTTGATCACTTCATAACTTTTAATTCATGCATTTTTTAGAATCCATCTCCTGTGACTAAGTTGTAGTATGAAATGAGATATTCAATTTGATATTTGAAGCATGAAAAATGGTGGCTTGATGAAGAAGTTACAAGTCTTCAAAGTTGGGTACTTGAACATGACTTTTTCCACAGCTTAGAAATTTCTTCAAAACCCAAATTTCTTCTTTTAAAACTTTAAAATGATTTTCTTGATTAAACTTGATCAATTGACTTTATTAATCATATTTTCATGATTTTTTTACCTTAGAAGTCAATAGTTGGTCAAAAATTTCAAAAGTCAAAGTTGATTCTTGAATAGTTGACTTTTTATAAGTTGAAGTGCAAACTTTCCTATACCAATGAATCAAGTTGATTTAGCCAAATGAATGATATGAGTGGGCTATAAGGAATTACTTGAAGTTCTTGAATCATGTCTTGAGCCAAAAGATCATGCTTTGACCGAAAGTCAACATTCATAATGAATTAGGTCAAAACCCTAATTTGTGTAGCAGATGAATTTGAAAGTTGATGCTCTTGATTTGAAGAACTATTGAGCTTTGAATATTTATTAGGGAAATCAATTGAGCATATGAGAAGCTTGAGTCCTTTTGTGAGCCACAAAATCCTAATTGCCCGAGTTCCTTGATCAATCACACCTACCTTGTGTAACAAGCAAACAAGCAAACACACTTTTCTTGTAAAATAGGGTTAGTAATGATGCATGAAGGATCTCTAGATGAGATGAATGATGATGTTTATAATAAATTTAATGTAAATGAGGTGGGATCTTAGGGTCAAAATTGGGGTATGACAATATGGTCCATCGTAACCTTGGCGTTGTTGTATGCACATTTTGTAGTAGAGGTGTTACAAATCATGGGTTTCGGCCCAGGACCTATCGAGCGGCTCACCTTAGACGACCCAACTCGATTCAACGACCTATAGATTTATTTTATACTGTTACTGTCCTTGTGCTTGAGCTCGCCCGACGTTCATGTTTTTGGTTCATTGTTTTTTTCTCCTGGAATACCTCTATTAGATCCCAACAAAATTATCTCAAAACACTTACTTTAATAAGAATTAGCGTTGTCGTCATCAAAACACCAAGACACAACAAGCATCAATGCTTTCATTATCAAAGCATTAGTACCATAAAAGTCAACAACATCAGGATCATTAGCTCCATACTTGCAAGCACATAGATCCATATATTTTACATGTCACGTGTATTATTAAATGCATTAGTGGAACATCTAGAATATGATCTTTTGTACTCATTTGATATAAACTCTTCTCTAGTTGGATATTATGATGGTTACTGGGGAGACAATAATGAAGATTAAAAATGAACATTTGGTGGATGTTTTTTTTTCTAGGAAATAGTATAGTCTTTTGGTTTGGTAAAAAGCATAATTGTGTATCTTTTTCAACCGCACAAGAAGATTAAATTGCCGATGGAAGAAGTTGTACTCAAATTTTATGGATGAAAAAAATTCTCAAAGAATACAATGATACAAGATGTCATGACATTATAGTGTGACAACTTGAGTTCTATCAATATCTCAAATAATCCATTCCAACATAGCAGAACCAAATATATTTACATTCGCCATCATTTCATGGGGGAGCTAGTTGAATAAAAGAAAACCACTTGAATATGTTTGAATAGACAAACAATTGATTGACATATTTAGAAAAGCTCTTGATGTTGTCCAATTGGTCAACTTTGGGACTTGGTATTATTAATTTATAGTAATTAGTGCACGTGTGATTGAAGAGTACTTGGGCCCAATGGAAAAATTATCGACAAGCTCGTATTAAAAATAATGTCTCTTGCATCCTTCACCCCAACATGAAAAAGTAATGTTTTAATATTCGAAAAGACTACTTTTGTGATCTTTCGTGTATGAACCTCTATCTTTTTTAAACACTTCTTTAAATTGTCTGACACGTATTGTATTAGTATCATACAAGTGTCGAACACCTTTTTTAAAGTGCCGAAGTAAAAAAAAAACATTTATTTGAAGACACTTGTCTAACTTTTCTACCACTTGTCTAATTTTTCTAACACATGTCGTATGCATGTCATACAAGTGTCAGATATCAACACTATATCGGACACCACGACACGACTGCTCTAAAAGTGTTTGTGGTAGCAAGCTATAGAGATTAACAAGAAACAACCACCATCAAGTTTAAGTTGTTGGGTGTCCATCCCTTATATGAAGTTTCTGTAGAGATTAAATAAATCACGAATTGCTAAAAAAAACTCAACCCTAAAGAGTCCAAAGTAAAAAGAAAGATGCTACCTCACAATTTTTTAAATCATTTTCCAGAACTTTATACTGTCACCCTTTAATAATGTACTCATATTATTTATATAAAAGAAAAACAATGTACTTATATATTCTCTAAAAGTAAGGTACTATATATATTAGGTAAACAATACTACAAAATTTCTTGCTTTATTGTAAAGTGAGTGTAAGTTTTGTACGTGTATAAAAAACAATGATGAAATTGAACGGAAATCAGACATTGTCGCTTCCATTGGAATATAGCTTTAACATAAGACAAGAGTTTGCCAACATCTCACCCTCGTTTGGTAATTGGTACCCAACTAACAAGTTAACAACACTTGCGTATATATGTTTTTTACTGTCTCAAATTCATAAACTATTGTCTCAATCTCACACATCAAATTCAATGAAACAGTGAATTTTACTATTACATATCTATCACATCAAATTCATATTAAGATAGAATAAGTGTAAAGAAAATGATGTTTTCAACAAAATAACATTGGAATTTGGAACCTTAATTAGTTTACCAAGTAATTAACTACACTTGTTTTGATGAAAACAAAAATAAAATAAGCACTATGAGACAGTAAAATGCAATATTTCCTTTATTTTTTCTCACTGCATCAAATTTGAGCTTCCAAAATGTTGACTTGACTGAGCCTGAGATGATTTTAGGTTTTGATTCAAAGAAGCCATTGCATGTTGTTGTTGTTGTTCATTTTGTGAGAATCCAGCACCACTTATGTTTCTGACCATTCCACCAACACCAAGAAAATCTAATGTTAACTTATCAGATTCACCAAACCTTATATTAAGGTTGTTTTCATTGCCAAATAAGGAGGATGTGTTTCCATTTCCATTGGCCATAGAGTTTATCAATCCATGAAGTTCATCGTTGTTGTTATGATCATTTAGTTCCATACTTGGACTACTTCTATTTCCAAAAGATGTGGTAGTTGTAGTAGTAGTACCTTTGTTGTTGTTGGTTGAATTAGTTGAGCCAATTTGAGAAGCTTTCTGAAGCAATGCAGTGGCAGACATGTGAGGACTAGACAGGTTATGGTTTTGGTTTTGATGATCATGTTGTTGCATATTTGAGTTGACCATAAAGAGTGATTGCTGATGATGATCACTGATAAGAGGACTGTTGTTGAATTGATCATCATGGATATTACTCATGAGGTTGAAAAGATTGTTCGAGTTATTACTTGTCGCGTTACCTTGAAGATCAGGAAGTTGCATTAGACCATGTAGTTGTTGTGGCTTGTTTGAGAATTGTCCTTGGTGTTCTTCAAAGGATTGATTTGGAATATCACTCATATTGAAGAACGGCGATGACGAAGACGGAACTGAGTATTGTCCAAATGATGAAGTAGAGTGATTTAACGGCGGCGATGAGATTAAGTGTTGCTCGAACTTTGGTGCCGATGATCCAAGGCGCAGAATGTTGTTGTTAGTTGATGATGTTTGGTTTTGATGAAGTTGCAATTGTTGAGAAATTTGACCTAAAGTCATGTGGTTTGTGGCATGGAAATGAGGATGAGTACCAAAAGGGTTAGGGTGTCTTATTACACTCTCTTGTGCTAATGCATCACAAAATGCCCTATGAGTGATGAAACTGTCACGCCTGCACCAAAAAAATACACAATTTTTTAGTAAGAATTCAAAATATTGTAGTCAGGCGTAGCGTCTAATATATTGTTCAATATAGCGTCTAATTTTGTATACACCGTCTAATATAACGCCTAATTTTATAGACAGCGTCTAATACGAACTTTTAAAAAATGTTCAAAGATGAATGCCTATTATCTTTAGAAAATATAATTTTTATAGAAATAACACATTGAAAATCAGATGTAATATTTTCGATCCGAGTCATATTAGAATTGGAAAAAAAAAATCAATTGAACAACTTTTGTTAAAAAAACCCTAATGAAGACTACATTACATAGTAGCAAAGAAAGCATTTATTGTGAAATTGATTGAAACTATACAAGTATGTTGAAAAGAAGAAAACTACAATAGAAGTAGAGGGTCCATGGATTATGCCAAAATATGAAACAAACCAAGAATTTCCAAATCAAATTTCCATTTTGAGGTCTTTCTTTGATCAATCTAAGAGAGAATTATTTGCATATTTGATGAAAGTCAATACTAAAAAAACTCCAATATGGGGCCAGTTCAATAAATGCAATCCACCACAATACTTGTCTATATTCTACCAATAGAATTCATTAATTTATGAAAAACATGAAAATGTATTTGAAATTTGAACCACTACAATAGCCAACAAGAAAGATAAGAAAAAACCAGCATCTTCATTCCAACTCATGTAAGAACAAAGTTATAATGTTGTTTGTTTCACTACACGTGAATGTGAATAAGAATATCTATATGGCACTGTTCCCTAGAACCAAAGTTGAATTTTTTTCCCTACCTTTTTCACAAAACATTTCAATTTTTGTACCATATTTGAATAGTGTACTCACGTGCATGCAGTCTTCTGCCATACAAAAATTATACCTTCACTAACACCCAAACACAAACTAACAATGAAAGGATGAAAGCTCTTGTTCACTTTCTTTTGAGATAAGAAATTAAAAGAGACTCTTCCTCACATTTTGTGTGTTTTTTCAATTTTACTATGAAATATGAAAGATTACAAGTGCAAAAACTATAAGTAGCCCTAACCTCAGAAACACCGACACCTTAGAAAAATGTGTGTTCATATCGATATTTGTGTCTGAAACCGATGTATCAGTGTTGTTGTCGTATTTTCGGTGTCTGTGTTTCATAACCCTAACATTGGTGTGAAGATAACTATATAAAGTTGTTGATAAGTTAGTTACCTAGAGAAGAGGGTGCCACAATCACATCTATATTCTCTAGTCCCACAAGTCTTTGAATGTGCTTTCCAATCTGATTGAACAGCATATTTCTTTGAGCATTTTTCGCATTTCCACTTCTTCTCGCCGTGCTTCCGCGAGTAATGCTTTTTAATCCCAGTGAGGTCTCCTAAAGCTCTTGAAGCATCATGATGAACACATGTTGGCTCAGGACACAGATAAACCTTTCTCTTTGGCTCTTTGTTGGACTTTTGCTTTAGCTTCCATGGAAGATTGTGTCCTCTTCTATGAAGTTGAAGATTTTGCTCCCTTTGAAACCCTTTGTTGCATACCTCACATATGAATCTATTTGTTGCCATTAGTGTCTTGGGAGATAGTGCTATCACTTCTGCATCTGGATCTTTTTACCATGAAAAATTCCAAACAACAAAAATATTATATAAAATTCTTTTCTTGTAAGTAAAATATTATAAAATTTATGGTTTAATAATTACTTGCTAAAATTGAATATGCACCATGAACTAACAATACTCATTAATTCTAATAGTAGTAAAAAAGTTGAATATGCACCATTCTAAAAGTGGTAAAAAAAAATTGAAGATAGAAAAATCATTATAAAATTAGAACCAAAGTTTCATGCTTCTGAGAAAAAGGTTGGAGAAAAGTGCATGCATCTCAATCATTTATGTGCCATAAAAAAAAAATAGTAGAAGAAATTGAGAGGCCTTTTTAGGGTTTCATTATTTTTTTTTGTAAATAACAAAAGAAATGTAAAGGGTGTGTGCATGTGATGTGAAATTAAATGTGTGAAATAAAATTGATCTAATTAAGCTACTTGCTTGGTGTTCCTGGTTGATTTCTTCTTTTCTTTTGAGGAACTATGGTTGAAGGAGCTGAGGAAGTAGCAGAAGTAGTTGTGGATTGAGGATGAAGATGATGAGTTATCTGACTTTGATTTTCTTCTCTGATTCCAAAGAATGATGTCGACGACGAAGCCGCCATAACAATACCTTGCAAGCTGAAAATTTATTGAACTAAATATCAAATGTTTGAATCATTCTTCCAAAAGAGAAAAAACTCAATAACATGTTTCTTTGTCTCATGAAAGCATAACAAATTTAAAAAAAAAAAACTTAAAGACTAAAGAAAATTAAGAAACAAAACAATTTAAAAAGAAGAAGAAAAAGATAGAAGAAGCTGAAAAAAGTTTGATTTTTCTTCTGTCAGAAGAAGAAGAATAAAAAAAACTTACAGATTAAGAGAAATCAAAAAGGTAGGAAGAAGAAAGGATCTAAGGAGACAAGAGAGTATAATGTAGAGACGAAGAGAAGAAAACAATAATAAGAACCCACTTTGTATATACCTAGCTATTTATCTTCTGGCTATTGTTTTCTTGTGCATAAAATTTAGCTACACTCTCTTGTTATATTCCTCAATCATTTGGTGTCATCTTAATATATAATATAACATTAGTTTACATGCATGCTTGTCCACTCAAATAGCTATATAATATCTCTTTCTTAATTTAAATTTGTAATGGAAAATTAGTTAGGGTGGTAAAATAAAAAGATTGCTTGAGAGCAAAGAGTGGTGGATTGAGAGGTAAAATATGTCACTGTTATATATGCTGCTATTGCACAGGCTACTGTGTCCTTCATAGATGATGGCTAGGGGCCACCGACCCTACTAGCCCTTACCCATTTCCTTATCACTCTTTCTCTTATTACCAATAATCACATTCTTTGGTAATTTTCAGCCCCCACCATGCTAATGCTCTATTATTATTAATTATTAGGGTTTTAAAAATTGGTTGAGATCTTGTCGCGATCGCGTAAAGACTTATGCGATTTCGATTGATGCAAATGTCACGATATTAATTACGGTCGTTGATTGTGTGAATTAATCATAATTTATTCTTTAAAGTACAAAACAGTAAAAACGAGATCGATATCAACATCTGACAATATCATTATTGTTTTGTCGCAATGTTTTTTAAAATTTTGTTAATAATAATAATAATTATTATTATTATTATTATCAAAAAAAATTTATATATTACAAATGTTTAACAACAAAGGAGAAGGCCGCATACTTTTACGAGGGGTTCAATTCTTGATCTTAGCAATATTTATTTTTAATTTTTTTTTAGAAATTGATTTAAGCCTCAAAACATGTTAGATTGATAATATAAACATGATGATTACTTGGTGGTTCATGAATTGTTCTAGGTGCACTTTGATCAAACAAATATTCTCGCACTACTACAAAATATATCTTTTATAATACTATATTACTACGGTTGTTATGTTAATCGTAGTAATAATTCATTTTTGAATGTTTTTTTTTTCTATTTAGTAAAACACATATTACTACGGTCAATGTTAACAAACGTGGTAAACTGTACCTGGAGTCTAAGGGTTTGAATCCCAACACTAATAATTTTTTATTTTTTGTTACAAAAAGGACTTCTCCTTATATTTCATCACGATTCTTGTTATCAACCGTGGTGAAAGGTGCTAACATTTCATCACAGTTCCTATTATCAACTGTGGTAAAGGTATATATATATATATATATATATATATATATATATATATATATATATATATATATATATATAAAAGAAGTTATCTCGCTTCAGTAAATCATAATAGTCGTCTCTCTCAAAACAAAACTCCAACATCTCTCTCACTCGTCTCTTTCATATATCCTAATATCCATTAACGTTTTTACAACCTTTATGTACAAACATGCAAAATAGAAACACCAAACTCATGCAGCGAACTCGTCTTCTTCGAATGGTTACCTTTCTTGCATAAAAGCTTACGAAATGTGATTTAACTCCATTAAATCTTAGAAAATGGTTACGTTACACGTTAGTCTTCAAAATATATAATATAGCTTCTTTCATGGTTTAGTAGTTTATGTTTCTAAATCTGTTTAACTTAAGATGAGTGAATCTATAACCTAAGAAATGAACTTTTATTGACATGTTTAATATGCCTTTTTTTTCATGTTGTATGTATGATAATATGACCTAAGAAGTGAACTTAAGATGAGTATAACAGCTTTATAATTTAAGTTAATATGAGTGAATGTATAACCTAAGAAGTGAACTATATTGTTTATGTATCATAGTTTATGTTTTAATAGCTTCTTTCATGTTGTTTGTAGGACAATATGACATGTATAATACAATTTGACTTGTAGGATAATATGAAGAAAAAATATAAGGAGGATAAGGCTAAAGTGAAAGCTGTCAACTTGTGTTAAAGACCAAGAATGAAATTTGTTCAAATTAATTAACACAAGTTTGCAACTCTCACTTCAGCTTCATTCTCCTTTTATTGTGGACGCCATTCTGAGACAGGTGCGTTCGTGAGACATTGTATGTGTTGATATGTTGTTTTTGATAAAAGTTGTTAGTTGTTAGTAATAAATGTGTATGTTGTATGTTGTTTATAATATGTTGTTAATAAAAGTTATTCGTTGTAAATTGTGTGTTGTTTGAGGTTTGCTATTGATGTATGTTATTGTTAAGGTTTTTTTACAAGATGAGTTTATTATATCGTATGTTTTGCATCTGGCCTTACGTTTTGATGATAACAATATATAGTTTCTTAAAGAAAAATTTTGTGCCCTAATGATTTTGTCTAGTGTGAAGCTGAATGCTTACAGGTTTCTGACTCTGAAGAAGTGACATGTGACGTCATCATTTTTTAAACTTAATATGCTCTGACTCTAAAGAGATAACAAAGTGCGTTTTACAAAGATAAGTCAAGTCCGAAACGCTTCTGAAGAACGCTCATCAAATAACTTCTAACTCTGACTTTGATAAAGGAGGTTATGAAAGTTTTCAAGCTCTGAAGTTTTACGCTCCACAAGTTCTGAAGACCCTGAGGAAAATTTTCTAAAGACTCTGAAGACCAAGTTCTGACGATTCTGTAACGGTGAAATTGGTGAGACTAAAGCCATGAGAAAGACTTAGCTCATTTGTTTAAAACAGAGTCGCCACCGGGCTTTATTGTTTCAAAAAAGGAATGGGAGAAAGAGCAAATAAAACTCACAGAAGTTTTTAAAATCAAAACTAATAAACTTATCAGAGATTTGGGTAAGGGGGTTTGTTATACAAAGGGAAGGTTTTAAGCACCCCTCATATCTATGGTACTCCATGGGAACCTCTTTGAAAATGCTATTGTTTTTGTGTACATATTTTTGAAAAGCATATGTGAATTTTAAAAAGAGTGTGGGGATAGGAAAAGAAGTTTTTAAAAGTGAGCTCGATAAGACATCGCATCTTAGGCCTACATACCCCTTTAATAGGAAAGTCAGAGCTTTTTTAGTTCCTCTTAAAAGGAAAATAAAAGAGCCATGGTGGCCAGAATCTTTTTGGGTGTTGAGCTTTAACAATATTCAACGGGTTTTTAAAAATGTTAAGCTTTAACAATATTTAACAAGTTTTAATAAAAAGGGATCCAGCTTTAACAATACAAGGTCAATGGACTAAGAGTAGTTTCACCGAGAATAATTCTTCTCTTAGTACCAAGGTTTTAAAACAAAGGGGTGGTTGAGCTTTAACAATACAAAACCAATAAAAAGGGACCAGGCTTTAACAATACAAGGTCAATGGAGTAAGATTAGTTTCACCGGGAATAATTCTCCTCTTAGTACCAAGGTTTAAAAAACAAAAGGGTTTGGTTAAGCTTTAACAATACAAAACCATAGAACAAATGAAAAACTTTAACAATACTTTAACACTAAATAAAAGAGATTGGAAAAGAGTTTGAGTACCTTGACAATTTTAATCAATACCATTCCCATTCCTTTGGATTTTCAACAAACAACTTAAGCAATCAATCAATGGATACCTCAAGTGTGTGTGTGTGTGTGATAACATGTGTCACAAAAGACAAACAAGTGAGCATAATAATCATTAATGATAATGAGCAAGGATGTTTATACCTTTGGAGGAATTCATATATGAATGAATGATGGATGATGATGAATATGAAATCATGCATGTGGGTTAAATAAACAATGTATATACAAATGATAATACAATGGATGATAAGTACAAAACACAATGATAAAAATCAACAAGTGTGTATAAAGGATAATGGTTAAGATAAACAAATAAGTACAAAACACAAGGGTTGAAATCAACAAGTATATGTACAAAGTAACAAGTTCATGGATAAGCAAAGATCAACATGTTTCTTTTTGGATTAGGATTTTAAACCTAGGATTTTGAAATTAGGGTTTTAGAAATTAACACCTACACCTAATTAATTTTAATGATTAAATATCAAATTCTAAAAGAGATTTGGTCTAGGGGTACATGAGAAAGTCAAAGACAGGATATTCTAACCCTAAACAAATATTCACAAAAATATACAAAGCTACTTTGAAGAAATATTTAAAATAAAACGATTTTTGGTTGATTTTTTAATACATGAAAAAACATGTTTTTGATTAATTTTTAATTTGGGTAAAAATAAATATTTTTTTGGATTTTTAATCATAATCTAAAAATACACTACTTATGGTTAATACCTATTTTCACCCCTGCCATATAGGATCGGTTTGAAAAACCCCTTGCCAAAAAAATTTGCAATAATTGCCTCAACAAATTTTAAAAGTTTCAGTTTATACCTTTAGCAGGCCACATCATCAAAAAGTTTGATGTGTCAGTTTTTTTTTAACTTTTTAATGAATTGTTTTTCCACCTCATATATTCATCCAATATAATGATCTTAATACCCTTAGTTCCTATATCCACAAAAACCCAGAATTTTTTGTACCCTAACCCATACTTTAATTCTTGAATCTTCTTCTTTCCATTTCTCTGAAGCTTGCGTTTTTTCTTCACCAAATTAAACCCACAGAATCTCTTCCAAAAATTCTTTACACTAACCACACAATACTATTTCAAACTATAAAATAATCAATTTGCAAGAAACTAAACTTCTTCTGTATCATTTCTTTCCATGTTGTTACAGTAAAGAAACAAAGTTTATCTCCAACAATTAGCATTACAAACCAACTTAAAATTTCATAATTTCTCTTACGCACACATAATTAATTGTTAACCCATTTAATATCACATACATAAACTAATTTGTCACAAAAAAATTACATATGAAATTGAAACAAAAAGAAAGTAGTATAAAAAAAGATTATGTTGTTATTGTTTCAGATCGCATTCATACCGTCGACGGATCAACCAAACTCGCCGACACGAAACGCCAGATCCACCGCCACACAACCGCCCTGACCACCTCCATCATCACCGCCGCTGATACGCCATGGATCCTCCGCTGTACTCCCTCCGTTGATGCTCCACAACTGCCGTCGCAGCCCACAAGTGATCCGCCACTTCGACGAACCCACCGGACAGATCCGACGTCACCATGCTATCCATGCAACAATGCATCAGCCGCCAATCTTCGAGTCGAGCCACGCAACTTCCATTGGCCGGTGACCTACGAGCGAAGCTTTCCTATCCGGTAACAATTCATGACTTTTTAGCTTACCTTTTATTGATGTTTGGTTTGGGTATTTTTGAGTGGAGACTGCACTAAGTTTATGCTTGTTGATTTGAGTGGAGAAAAAATGTAAGCTTCAGAGAAATGGAAAGAAGAAGATTCAAGAACGAAAGTATGGGTTAGGATACATAAAATTTTGGGTTTTTGTGGATATAGGAACTAAGGGTATTAAGGTCATTATATTGGATGAATATATGAGGTGGAAAAATAATTCATTAAAAAGTTAAAAAAAATTGCCACATCAGACTTTTTGATGATGTGGCCTGCTAAAGATACAAACTGAAACTTTTAAAATTTGTTGAGGCAATTATTGCAACTTTTTTTTGGCAGGGTTTTTTCAAACCGACCCCATATGACAGGGGTGAAAATAGGTATTAACCCAAAAGAGAAATAAGATAAGTGATAAAAAATTGGAAATGGCCCTAGAAGGGTTTGAACCCATGCCCCTTGTTTCACCATACAAAACAATGACCAACTGACTAGCGCACGCATTTTGTAACTAACACAGCTTGAATAAAATATAAGAGAAACGAAGTCTGGAAAATGAAGATGAATTTCATCTTCAACCTATCACCCGCAATGAACACAAATTCAAATTTCCTCGAATCTTAACCATTTTGAACAAAACAAAGATGCATTTGACTCAGAATTTACACACGAATTCAACCATGTAATTCTTATAAATTTGTTTAAACTGAAGCTCATGAATTTGACTGAAAACCGTATGAAACCTAAAAATCATGTTTAAAATTAAACTCTTGAATCAAATAATCAAGCCCTAAAACCTTAGGGCTATTAATCCCTACATGATTCTGAGTTAATTGATAACAAGAATTGATCAGAATGATGCTTCTTCCTACAAGTTCAAAGTTTAAGTTTTTACCTCTGAAAATGGAGGTCGTGAGCTTGCTTGGAGCTGTTACAGAAGCGTGGTAATGATCTGGAAAGCTTCCTTGATGTCCAGGGATGGTGTTTGAATGCTTAGAATGCTTTGATCACCTCTACAACTTCAAACCCGATAGCACATATAAAGTGAAAAATTTGAAGAGCAACAATGAAATACAAGTGTTACAGATGTTAATGAATGGTCTGAACAGCTTCTATATGATATATGGAAGGTGTTTGGATGATTTGTTTGGACAATGTGCTTAAGGAATGAAGTTTGGAAGGATAAGGCTCTCTTTGGCTCTTTAATGGAGGCAGTGTTTTAAAAATCGGACCGGTCATCAAACCGGTGAGGGTATTGGGTCACTAGTTTATCGGTCGAACCACTGGGTCACTGGTCGAACCGCACGACCAAACCGGATTAAACCGGATTGAACCGGATAACTCGGTTGAATAGACCTATCATTATATAGATATAAAACCGGTCGAACCGGATGATTCAGTCTCTAAAAAAATATAACTAGCTTTTAAATTTTTTAAAAATATCATATCATAAATTCACAATTTCATAACTTAAATTCAAATTTTAAAAAAAGGTATCACACATAACAAAATAGTAAAAAATTAAAAAGTCTAATTGCAAACAAAGTCTAATTACAACATAATCTAAACAAAGTCTAATTACAAATATGTTTATCTTAAAAAGAAAATCGAATAGAATTCAATATGTTTATACTATTTAAGAAAATTTATTAGCAAAGATAACAAATAGACAATAAAGTTTTTAATTTGTCACTAACGAAAAAAACTATGTGAGAATGCTATTTAAGTAATACACTATTAAATATATTAAAAAAGTTTTAAAAAAAAGTTTAAAAGAAAAGTTAAAAAAAAGTTAAAAAAAAATTTAAAAAAAAAGCAATTAAACCGCCGGTTTTCCAGTTTTCCCGGTTTTCCCGGTTTTCACCGGTTCCCACCGGTTTGATGGCATACCCGATCCGACTATTGAATCAGACCGGTGTCATACCCCAATTTTTGACCTAAGATACCACCTCATATCATTTGCATATGCATCATTTGCATCTCTAACAAATTGCATAGCTTGTGTTTGTTACTTGTGCTCAGCAGGGTTTAATCAAGAGATCACTCATCAGTGCAAGGAACAGTCAATTAGGGTTTTGTTCTCCCTTCATCTCAAAAGAACTATCTTCATCAACAATCAATATTTGGTCCTCAGAAATCCATCTCAACAAGCTCAGAGGCTCTGAATCAACCAGATTAGGGTTTTGACTGAAGATAGCATACTCCTGACTTTTGCTCAGGATTTGACCTAATGACTTGGGACATGACCTCAAGACCCCAAGTGCATCATTTTGACCTAATCCATTGACTCGGAACATCTCTTACACAAGCATTAATCAACAGTGAAATTTCAAGTCATCAGAATTAGGGTTTTTGAACTATCAGGGACCAAAATCAGGGATCACATTTGGGAAACCCAAAAAATCCCCAGGGAGTCAATCAAAGGTTTCAATCATCCTCAAATAATCCCTATGACAATATCCAATGGAAATTACATCTCAATTCAAGATCCACAGTCATCTATTTCATCAGGTCGACAATTAGGGTTTTTGACCTAATTCATCTGAACAACTGACTTTTTAATCAGGACAAGAGGTCACAACTCAAACCATGGCTCAATATCCTCTAATGCTTCAATGTGATCCATTCATACCATTCATTTGATGAGGATAGCCTGTTTCATTTGAAATCTCCAGAAACGCGATTCGTCTGAAAAAGTCAACTGTACAAGATCACCATTGACTTTTGGGGAATTTTGGTCAACCATGACTTTTGAAGTTTTGAATCATCAATATATGATATATGAAGTCAATTGATCAAGAAAAATCAAGAAAATCAATTAAGAATCAAAAAGTCAAAGTTTGACTTTCATACTTAGAAAATTTTCTAAGTGTTTTTCAATGGTTTTTTTCAAACTTTGGAAGGGAATAACTCAAAATTTCACCTACAAACTGAAAAAAACTTCCAACATAAAAGTTGTAGATTTTGATCCAATGAACAACTTTGACACATATAATTTTTTTCCAAAAGATCAACCATTTAAGAGAAATGGAGCTTCAAAGTTGGTACTTTTTGAAAACTTCACTTAAAACCTCATTTTCTTCAAAGTTCATGGATCTTTTTCACCCACTTCCTTAAAGATCTTGAAGAAACTTTCAACTAGGGTTTTGAAGTGTGTAATATGAGCTTTCCAAAATGTCCAAGAGCATGAAAAAATATGGAGTGTAGCCATGGTTTTGAATTTTGACATTAGTGAGCTTTTCACTTAGAATTTCATGCCATTTTCACTAAGTTATGCACTATTCTACCAAATGATCCAATTGATGACACATAGAGGCAATAATTGAAAGATATTTCTGGTTTGAGATCAGAATGGAAAGAGATAAGAAGCTTAGAGAAATAACCATGGTTTAGTTACTTTTAACCATATGCATTAAATGTGAAAGATTCCTTTCTATCCTTTAAGCCAAATCACCATTCCTTGATCAACTTGCAAAGCTCTGAGTTCAGAATCCTTGGCCTATAAATAGAGGTCCAAACTTCATTCAAATTCACACCAAAACCTCATAAACATAGGTTTTCTCTTTCTTTCTTAGAATGCAAGTTTCATAGTTTTCAAAAGAGGTAAAATTCTCAACCTCTAAACCTTTGAATTTCTAAGCAAAGTGATGCTTCTAACACTTCCCAAATATCATATGGAAGTTGTTTGAACCTTTGAAACCTTCCAAAAACATCAAAAACTCAGAATCACTACCTCACTTCCCAAATATGCATAACCTTAGCCTCATCATGCCAAAATCAATTCCAGGCCAATTCTGCTCAAGCTAATCATCCAAACACATTCCATATACCATATGTGACCTATCCAAACACTCACACATGACCTGAAACATCTCCATCACCAAATTCGATTCACTCTTGAAGCTTCTGCAGATCGGGCACCATGGCCATGCTCAGATGAATTTTGGAAGTTCCAAGCATCCAGACACCTTCAATAATCATCATTGAAGCTATCCCGATCGATACAAAGCATCTGTAACACCTATATTGAAGAATCAAATCTCCAGTTTTGTCGTTTTTGAGGTAAGAACACTTGAACTTCAAACTCTATGAATCATGCATCATAAATGAAATATTGCTTTGCCATCTTGTTTCTGCACTATCACTGATCATTAGCCCTCAATCAATTTCATAATTCATCAATCATACACGATTTCATGTTCAAATTCAGAATTAGGGTTCTTCAGGTTCATCCCAAAATTGATCACCTTAGAGTAAAAATAAATGAATTGTGAGGGTACCATCATGTTCTTCGTGAAAAACCGAGTGAGATAGACCCATCACTTGATCAAAACAACACAGTTTTAGAGATTTTCAAATTTCAGTTGGGATTGTGTTCTTGGCGCGTTTTTTTGGTTCAGAAGTTTCAAATATCAATTTCAAAATATAATTAAATGGAAGCGTATGTATTACAAGCCACAAGCGTGGCTCAGTTGGCAAGTGTTTTGGTTGGTGAGAGAGAGGGCGTGAGTTCAAACCCTGGCAGGACCAAACCATTTTTTTTGACACTATTTTTCTTCATTTTTTTTACAAACTTCACTCAATTATTTAACCAATCAAATTAACTCATTTTTTATTCATTTTTTTTACACACTTCTTATTTTATATATGTATTTTATGAATACCAAAAAAAATCATCAAAAAATATTTATTTGATACATTTTTAAATAGGTTTAAAATGATACATTTTAAGTATTTTTTAATACTTTAAATATTGTTTTTTATCTAATTTTTAAACTTAATCACTTGTAAATATTTTTTATGATTAAACCCTAATCACTTAGGTCTTAATTGAGTATTAAAACTTGTTTTAACTTAATTAAGTTGACTTTTGTCAAAATCAAATCATTTTAAGACGAGCGATCGCAATTCTTTTTCAAAACGATGAACCATTTCTTTTTGATTTTCAAAAGAAACCATGGATTAAATCTTTTTGATTGATCAATTAATTTTCAAAACGAAGTGGGGCCTCTCGAATATTAGAGAGTGTAAGTCCCATTTCTTTTCTTTTTGTACAGTTTGTTTTTTCTCAAAACAATAAAACATTCTTCAAAACAAAATCTTTTCAAAACAATTTTCAAATCATTTTCAAAACTTCAAACTTTTCAATATACCATGGGCCTCCACGTAGGTATAAGTCCCAAGCCCCTTTTGTACATACCCATTCCAGTACATGAAATTAGGTATTTCATTGTACGCCTTTTGTACATATCTCAATCAATGCGTTTTTTTTAACTTTGAATAACAAACCAAAAATGAAGGTTTCTTTAAATCTTCCCAAAAATACCATGGGCCTCCATGTAGGTATAAGTCCCAAGCCCTTTTGTAAATACCTGTTTACATAGCTTTGAATAAACTCAAGTGGACCTCTCCTCGAGTATAAGTCCCGAGCCCTGTGTATACAAATGGATCATGCTTGCAGGTATATTTCCTTCATAAACTCCATTATATACACACACTTTGTCATATATATAACTGTTCATATTTGTTCATGTACTTGTTCATGTTTGTTCGTACTTGTTCATACTTGTGATTGTGTTATATATGCTTATTCAACTTAGTACAACACTAGGTTCCCCATAGCCTCCTATTGGGCTTCGTGCAAAGAATCTCCCTAGTTTAGGTTAGGACATAGAGTATGGTTTCCCGGTGAAATCGCTCTAAGAGCTCAAACCAACTATACCACGCCTCCCCTTGGGCTTTGTACAAACGAGTGACCCTCCCATAGCCTCCTCTTGGGCTTACAATGCAAGGACCCTGGATTGTCCCTCCCATAGCCTCCTCTTGGGCTTACAATGCAAGGACCCTCGAATAGCCTCCTCTTGGGCTTCGTACAAGGACCCACGGGCTTCTTATAAGCATCCCCATAATCCAAAACAAATACCCTAGGAGATTAGACATTTATCATCTCTATGATAGGAGTATCTCATCTATATCATCACAAACAATCAAACAATCAATCAATCAATCAATCAAACTTTTTTGCCACAAGGCTGGCTAATCAATCAAACTGTTTTACCACCGTACTGGATGATTAATCAAAGTTTTTGTCACAAGGCTGACTTCATTGAAACTTTTGCCACAAGGCTGGCTGATTAATCAAAGTTTTTGTCACAAGGCTGACTTCATTGAAACTTTTGCCACAAGGCTGGTTAAACAAATAAAAAACATCTTCATCATTCTAAGCACCCTAAGTGGCATGGCCCCGGGCTTATAATGAAAAGATTTTCAAACAAAAATCAAACAGATGTATGTGATGATATAGATTAGATACATCGAACATTTAGATGACATTTGTCTCTTTTCCTTTGCTTCCACTAGCATAAGTGGGAACTATGATTGCTCTGATTTTCTCAACATCCCTTTGAGAATACGTAGGCACAAGGTCGATCCTTGGCGAGCAAAACAAAACAAAAAAAAACATTCAAACCTTAGCACCCGTAGACCCCGAGCTACAGATGCTCTGATTCCCTCTAAGGGATATGTATGCAGAGGATCGCGATGATCTTTGCGAGCATAATCAAACAAACACCTTAGGTCCCACCTATTTCACAAGAACCTCCACCACAACAAGAATGGAATAAACAAAACAAAGAAACCTATAGAGTACTATAGATACGTTGGGTGCTAATACCTTCCCTTCGTATAACCAACCCTCTTACCCGGAATCTCTCCCCCACTTTTTAGGTTATTGCAGCTTTTTTCCTTTTCCTACTTTGGAAACAATAAAAAGTTTGGTCGGTACAAAAGAAAAATCATTTTTTGAGCACTCGAGCCCAAAGAAGGCATCAGGTGTCTCATCCCGAAAAAAGGACAAACGATTTTTCCCCGCGACAGAAAAATGGCGACTTCACTGGGGAGAAAACTTTTTGTTGTTTCCAAAGAAAAGGTTATTTCTATTTGTTTTGTTTTTATTTTATTTACATGTGTGGTTCCTTGGTCCTGTTACTTGTGTGATTCTGTTACAAGTGATACATTATGGACAAATCCTAACCCGGATTAAGTACACATAAGAATTAGGTGGAGGGTATAGTCATGTATGGCATACAAGGAGTTCAGTCCTTAAAAAGTCAGCATGAGAATCCTTCCGCTCAGTGGAGGTTCCTTGTTGGTAGTATATGTTTAGCAAGTTCAGTTGCGAAGACATTATTGCTTTCATTGAACTGTAGAAGCTGAGTTGGCTGTAGAACCCCAACCCATCCTGGCCTTATTAGGTTGTGGTGCAGAAACTATTCAGGTGTAGACTTGGATTAGTTATCATGCGGAGAACCACACTCAGACGAGTTTTTCTTGAGAATATTGCTGGCTCACAAGTTCAGTTGTGCAAGCCGGTAATATCCGAAAGAAAAATGTGGACTCTGACGTATCAGTAGAACATGTTTTGCAGGTGATAAACCCTAGTACTATCCCATGTTTGGTTCTCTGACCTCATGCTCGTGACGCTGGACTGCTGAACTTGTGTGTACCATGTTTGTGTTACCATGTTTGTAGTACCATGTTTGCGTTACCATGTTTGAACTACCATGTTTGCTTTACCATGTTTGAATATGTGGCATCCATGCATCCATGCATTCATACATTCATTAAAAAACCCATCTTTTTCCATAAAAACATGATTTTTCCAAAAAAAATTAGAAATTTTCCTTGCAAACATTATAGGATTAAGTTATGGAGTGGGTAAAAAGGCATACCAAGAAGTACGGTTTCAAAGCTCCTAATGTAGAAAGACTGAAAGAGTTAGCATCTTTTGTACAAGATCCTTCCGATTTTAGGAAAAGCCATGGAAAGCTTTTGCCTATCTTGAACACTCATGTTGATGAAGGACATCTCAAAACTCTGGTTCAGTTCTATGATCCCGTCTACTTGGTGTTTCACCTTTCCAGACTATCAGTTGGTACCAACCTTGGAAGAATATGCCAATCTTTTGGGTATTCCTGTGTCTGACAAAATACCTTTCAATGGTTTGGAAGCCATTCCTAAGTCACCAGTCATTGCAGCAAGTATCCACTTGAAGAAATCTGAAATAGAAAGTAATTGGACTACCAAAGGAAACCTTCCGGGTTTAACTTCGCAGTTTCTAATAAAGAAAGCCTTTGACTTCATCGAAACTGGTAGCATGATAGCTTTTGAAGCTGTACTAGCCTTGCTCATCTATGGGTTGGTTCTGTTTCCCAACATCAACGACTTTGTTGATATCAACGCCATAAAGATCTTTCTGAATGGAAATCCTGTTCCGACTTTGCTTGGTGACATGTATTTCTCTATTCATCACAAAAATCGCCAAGGTGGTGGAATCATTGTATGTTGTGCACCTCTTTTGTACAAATGGATTGTTTCACACTTACCTAAGTCTCCTATTTTCACGGAAAACCGAGAAGGTTTGCATTGGCCTCGAAGACTTATGTCCCTTACTAATAATGATATCCATTGGTATGCTCTGGCTCGCTGCGGCACAGAAATCATTGATAGTTGTGGAGAATTCGCCAATGTACCCCTCATTGGTACACAAGGAGGAATTAACTACAATCCGGTCCTAGCCCGACGACAACTCGGGTATGCAAATTCAGTTAAACCTGTTGGTCTCGCAGTGGAAAGCTACTTCTACCAAGAAGGGGAGGATCCTCAAGGGTTGAAAACAAGAATGGTGAGAGCTTGGTACGACGTCCGATGGAAAGGAAAAGGTGAGATAAGGAACTGCATTGCTATGAACGCCTACACCAGCTGGGTGAAGAAAAGAGCAAAGGAGTTTCAAATGCCTTATGATTATGAAAAACCCATGTTCCCTGTGGTGTCTCAACTACCCAATGTTCCCATTAACACTGTAGAAAAGTACCAGGAAATCTTAGCCAAGATAAGGTTAGAAAAGGACTCTTGGGAAGAAAAGTTTCGTAAAACTGATGAGGAAAATAGAAAGTTGAAGAAAAGGGTGAAAGATCACGAAGAAACTCTCTATTATCAGGATGGATGGCTCATGAGCAAAGATGAGAAGATCCGTCGGAAAGACGCCGCAATCAGAAGATACATCAAAGAAAGCAAGAAAAATCCTGAAGCCTCGACAAGCAACGCTCCGATGCCTGACAACTGGAAGAATGTGGTTGACAAGCTGAGAGCTGAAAAGGCCGAGTTGAAAGCTTACTATGGGAAAGAAATCATGAAGCTCAAGCTGCACAATGCATTTGGTTCTTCGTCTGATGAAGATGTTTAGGATTTGTTTAGATTTTCATGTATCATTTGATTCTGTAAGGAGCTACGCTCCAATGTTGTAACATTTCCCATTATTTCAATAAAAGAATTGTTTGTGTTCAAATGTTTGCAAGGAAATAATCTTTAAAATGTTTGGAAAAATCATAAATTTCTCTTTGCATACATCATTCTGCATATCGAGTCTGTTGTATAGAGTCTTATCTTTTGGATCTTTCTCCAATAGATCGTCAAGCTGTCGCGTCTCAAAGTTTCTCGACCGCGCTCGCAATCAGATCACAGATACAATACTCGTTCAAGCAGAAGAAGAGTAATGGAACACTCTGAACAAGAGAATATTGAGCTCCGTGGTACAGTGACCACCCTTCAGGAAAAGTTGGAAAGTCTCACTACTCTGGTTGACTCCTTAATGGCCGCACAGAATCAGCCGCCGCCACCCAACAGTCAAGCAGCGGTAACATCTGAAGTCACTACTCCAGTTTCTACAGTTGCATTCGGTATTCCATCTTTCTCTATGCCAGAAGGTTGGGGCCCGCCTTTCAGCTTTGGTACAGGTTTCCGCCATAATTTCTCTGGGGTTCAAACAGCTACAACTGAAGCGCCTGCTGCACAAGGTTCAGCATTTATTCCACATTCAGGGGTAACTTTTTCCCAAATCACTATGGCACTTTCTCAACCCACTATGACAGTTCCGACCCCTACGGTTCACACTGTTCCTTATGATGGCAATGAGATTTATCATGATCAAGGTGATAGCACAAATCAGCGTAATCTTGTGGGAGATCTCCAAGAGCAGTTTAACAAGATGCAGTTGGAAGTTAAAGCTATCCGTGGAAAAGATTTGTTTGGAAAGAATGCCCAGGAGCTATGTTTGGTTCCCAGTGTACAAATACCAGCTAAATTCAAGGTCCCAGACTTTGAGAAGTACAAAGGTAGTTCTTGTCCACAAAGTCATCTCGTGATGTATGCCAGAAAGATGTCTACTTATGCAGATAATCATCAGTTGCTTATCCATTACTTTCAAGACAGTTTGACTGGTGCCGCACTGAAGTGGTACACAGGCTTGGATAGCACTAATATTCGAACATTCAATGACCTAGGTGAAGCCTTTGTCCGACAATACAAATACAACTCGGATATGGCTCCAGACAGAGATCAGCTTCGGTCCATGGCTCAGAAAGACCATGAAGCTTTCAAAGAGTATGCCCAACGATGGAGAGAAACTGCTGCTCAGATTAATCCACCATTAAAAGAGAAAGAGATGACAAAGATCTTCTTGAATACTCTCAGTCCTTTTTATTATGAACGCATGATTGCTAGTGCTCCAAGTGATTTCACCGAAATGGTAAACATGGGGATGCGTCTAGAAGAAGGAGTCCGAACCGGACGTCTAACTAAAGAAGGTGGATCTTCAAGTGGAACCAAAAAGTTCGGAAGTGGTTTCCCAAAGAAGAAAGAACAAAGTGTTGACATGGTATCCCAAGGGAGGCCAAGAGGAAACGTCAATCGTCAACGACAGGTTGCTGCTATCACACCAGTCGTTAACACAACACCAAATCCGGGATTCACTCCTCAGTTTCAACAACAACAGCCTCGACAACAGGCTCAGCAGTTAAACAATAATCAGAATCGAGTACAAAGAGCTCCACAGTTTGATCAAATTCCAATGACATACACGGAATTGTACCCTGCTTTGATTGAAAGAGGTCTTGTTCAAACTAAAGCACCACCACCAGTACCTGAGAAACTCCCATGGTGGTACAAAGCTAAGGTCTCATGCCCTTATCATCAAGGAGCACCTGGCCATGATCTTGAGCATTGCATAGCTTTGAAATACGAAGTTCAGAGGTTGGTTAGATCTAATCTTCTCTCTTTCAGAAATTTGAATCCTAATGTGCAAGCAAATCCGCTGCCCAATCATGGAGGGCATGTTGTAAACATGGTGTACGGATGTCCTGGTCCATACCGGGTCTATAATATCAATTACTCAAGAGCCGATTTGGTACAAATGCATGCCACTCTTTGTCGGGGGCAGAATTTTCGCCAGCATCAATACGGTTCCTGTAGCATATGTTGTGTAGATCCTCACGGATGTTCGATTGTGAGAAGAGATCTCCAAGTGCTGTTAGATAATGGTACTCTTCAGATCTACAGAAATAGGGATGAAAATGAAGTTAACATGATAGGATGTTATCCGCATGAGCTTTTAGTCTCAGATATCAACTCGGAAATGCCTAAAGTTAACGTCATCGTTCCTCATTTCAACATGCCCGAGCGCATGGAAGTTACTTACAACAAGCCGAAGGTTCCAATTGCTCCTTTGATCATTTGTCTACCTGGACCTGTTCCTTATGACTCTGACAAGGCAGTTCCATACAACTACAATGCAACAATGATAAAGAATGGACAAGAAGTTCCTTTACCTACTCTCTCATCCGTTGTAAACATTGCTGATGTAAGTCGTGTAACAAGAAGTGGACGTGTGTATACTCCACTACCTCCAAAGCAGCCTGTTACTCCTGCAACTGGGCAAAATCCTGTTGGTACACCAGTGGGGAATCCCGTAGAAACTCCTGTCAGTAATACAAACACTGATGTTGGTCAGTCCAGTGGAACTAATGTGAATCCTGACTTTGATGAAATTCTGAAGCTTATCAAAAGAAGTGAATACAAGATTGTGGATCAGCTTATGCAGACTCCTTCAAAAATCTCAATACTTTCATTGCTTTTAAACTCAGAAGCCCACAGGGAAGCCCTGATGAAGGTCTTGGATCAAGCTTTTGTAGATCATGATGTGACTGTTGACCACTTTGATGGGATAATAGCCAACATAACTGCTTGCAACAATTTAAGCTTCTGTGATGAAGAACTCCCCGAGGAGGGCAGAAATCACAATCTTGCTTTGCACATTTCTATGAACTGTCAGTCAGACTCTTTGTCCAATGTGTTGGTAGACACTGGATCTTCCTTGAATGTGATGCCAAAGACGACTCTTGCTCGCTTGTCTTACCAACGAATGCCTATGAAGTTCAGTGGTGTAGTTGTCAAAGCATTTGATGGATCGCGAAAGTCTGTTATCGGCGAAGTCAACCTTCCCATGACAATTGGTCCACATACATTTCAAATCACCTTCCAGGTCATGGACATTCAAGCTGCTTATAGCTGTCTGTTAGGACGACCCTGGATCCATGAAGCAGGGGCAGTAACTTCTACGCTCCATCAAAAGTTAAAATTTGTAACAAATGGAAAATTGGTAACAATAAGTGGGGAACAAGCCTTGATGGTGAGTCATTTATCCAATTTCTCTTCCATCAGTGCTGATGATGTGGAAGGAACTCAGTTCCAAGGTCTCTCTTTAGAAGACGAATCTTCCAAGAAGAAAGCATCGATCTCTTCTTACAAAGAGGCAGTGAAAGTAGTGAAAGATGGAACTACCACTGGCTGGGGGCAAGTTGTGATCCCTACCAAGAATGAAACTAGAGCAGGTCTCGGATGTTCACCAACATTCTCAAACTGCACCAAGAAGGATGAAACCCTTCGTCCGATCAAAGAAACGTTCCATAGTGGAGGATTCCTTAACCCAATTCCTCAAGAGGTTAATGTCCTTATTGAAGAATGCATCGAAGAAGGTCTACCTGATCCTGAAGAAGAGTGGAAATGTTATCTCAATGACTCGGGATACATATCTCAGGAAGAACCATATCCTCCTTCAAAGAAAACAAGTGCTAAAGAAATTCCGCCTATTCCTGCAGAGGTTTGGGACACCTTGGGACAACCAAATGGAAAATTTGATTATATGGTGAAATACACTGCACCTGAAAGTTACAAGATTGCGATTGAGGATATCCAACCAACTGGATGGGGAGATTCCTTTGAATATAATAGTCAACCAGAAGAGGCTTATCAGCCTGTCAGTTTTCTCAGCAGCCTGAAACTACTGAAAATTTCAACTTCAATGCATCTGCCAAGGTTCATAATCCTGAAGATGGTTACTATCACATAAATGCCATTTTTGAAGATGAAGGGGAAGATGGTCCCGCAACTGACTCAGAAAGTGTCGCTGACAATGAGTCTCTTCATCCTGAAGACTGGGAAATACATCCTGAAAATTCTGAAGATTGTGACTCGTCTTATGCTCTTCAAGAGGTGGAAGAAGACCATTTCAACTCTACAAAGAACAAGGGTGACAAACCAGGACCTTCAAATCCTGCTCGACCTGCAGTCAATGTCATCACTGAAGATAATTCTGAGGAGAATTTTCCTGAATACATAATGCACAGAGGAGTTCGTTGCTACTGGAAAGCTGTCGACGTCCCGAATGTTGTTCGCCGCTCAAAGTAATCACCTCGTTGTTATTTTGACCTCCTGCCTTGCCCAAAGCAGAGAGATGTTTTATAGGGCTTTGCTTTTAAATGTTCCGCCCGAATAACTTTGTGTATAGGGCTTTGTTTTAAAAGTTTCCCTCTTTGTCCTGCCCAAGACAAATGAGTTTGTGTTTAGGGCTTTGTTTCAAAAATGAATCATAAATAAAGTGTCATTTTGAATTCCCTACATTATATGTTTTATTTTTGCTTTTTTCTGGAAATGGTAATCCTAAAAGACCAAAATAAAATAAAAAAAACTTTTTCAAAAAAAATCTGCATACACTCTTGCATTCATAAATTTTCTGAAATAAATATAAATCACATGTGCAGATTAACTATTGATAAACCCATTGAATGCAATAACCCTATGCCCTCTCCCAACTTTGAGTTTCCTGTGTTCGAAGCCGAATAAGAGGAAGAAGAGGAGATCCCGGACGAGATCTCTCGATTACTTAAGCACGAGGAAAGAGCCATTCTGCCTCACAAAGAGCCTTTAGAAAAGATCAATTTGGGTTCTGAAGAAGACAAAAAAGAAGTGACCATTGGATCGCTGCTTGATGCTGATATCAAGAGTAAGTTGACAGACCTTCTCAAAGAATATGTTGACGTGTTTGCCTGGTCCTACCAAGACATGCCTGGGTTGGATACCAATATTGTTCAGCATTACTTGCCATTGAAGCCAGAATGTCCGCCAGTTAAGCAGAAATTGCGAAGGACTCACCCTGACATGGCTAACAAGATCAAAGTGGAAGTTCAAAAGCAGCTCGACGCAGGTTTTCTTGTCACCTCAGAGTATCCTCAATGGTTGGCCAACATAGTGCCAGTTCCGAAGAAAGATGGCAAAGTCAGAATGTGTGTTGACTACCGTGACCTGAACAAAGCCAGTCCAAAAGATGACTTTCCATTACCTCATATTGACATGCTGGTTGATAACACCGCTAAGTTCAACGTCTTTTCTTTCATGGACGGGTTCTCCGGTTATAATCAGATCAAGATGGCTCCTGAAGATATGGAGAAAACATCTTTCATCACCCCATGGGGTACCTTTTGCTACAAAGTGATGCCATTTGGATTGAAGAATGCAGGCGCAACTTACCAAAGGGCAATGACTACTCTCTTTCATGACATGATGCATAAAGAAATTGAAGTTTATGTGGACGACATGATAGCCAAGTCCAGCACAGAAGAAGAACATATTGAATACCTTTTGAAGTTGTTTCAACGAGGCTTGAATCCTAACAAATGTACTTTTGGGGTTAGATCTGGAAAACTCTTGGGTTTCATTGTCAGCCAAAGAGGTATTGAAGTAGATCCCGACAAAGTCAGAGCTATTCAAGAGATGCCTGCACCAAAAACTGAAAAGCAAGTAAGAGGATTTCTTGGACGATTGAACTATATCTCCCGATTCATCTCTCAAATGACTGCTACTTGTGGGCCAATTTTCAAGCTTCTCCGCAAAGATCAAGGGGTTGTATGGACTGAAGATTGCCAGAAAGCGTTTGACAGTATCAAGGAATACCTGTTAGAACCACCGATATTGATTCCTCCAGTTGAAGGGAGACCATTAATCATGTACCTTACCGTGTTAGAAGAATCCATGGGCTGTATGCTTGGACAGCAAGATGAAACCGGTAAGAAGGAGCATGCCATCTATTACTTGAGTAAGAAATTCACAGACTGTGAGTCTCGTTACTCCATGCTCGAAAAAACATGTTGTGCTTTGGGTTGGGCTTCAAAACGTCTCCGCCAGTACATGATCAACAATACTACTTGGTTAATCTCCAAAATGGATCCGATCAAGTATGTCTTTGAAAAGCCCGCCTTAACAGGAAGGATTGCCCGATGGCAAATGCTGTTATCCGAATATGACATTGAATACCGTGCTCAAAAAGCGGTCAAAGGAAGCATTCTCGCCGATCACTTGGCGCATCAACCAATTAATGAATATCAATCTCTCAAGTTTGACTTTCCCGATGAAGATGTCTTGTACTTAAAGATGAAAGATTGTGACGAACCGTTACCTGAAGAAGGTCCTGAGCCTGGATCAAGATGGGGCCTAATTTTTGATGGAGCAGTAAACGCTTTTGGCAATGGAATTGGGGCAATCATCATCACTCCCAAGGGTACTCATATCCCATTCTCCGCCAGATTGCTATTTGATTGCACCAACAACATCGCAGAATATGAAGCTTGTATCATGGGTCTCGAAGAAGCCATTGATTTAAGGATCAAGATCCTAGACATATATGGAGATTCAGCCCTCGTGATCAACCAAATCAAAGACAAATGGGAAACTTACCACCCTGGCTTGATTCCTTACAGAGATTATGCAAGACGTCTGTTGACTTTCTTCAACAAGGTGGAATTGCATCATATACCTCGAGATCAGAATCGAATGGCAGACGCCTTGGCTACTCTATCTTCCATGTTCAAAGTCAGTCACTGGAATGATGTGCCTAAAGTCAGAATCACGCGCCTTGAAAGGCCCGCCTATGTGTTTGCAACTGAAGCAGTCATCGATGATAAACCGTGGTTTCACGACATCAAACGCTTCCTTCAAACTCAAGAGTACCCACTTGGGGCATCAAACAAAGATAAGAAAACTATAAGGAGACTTTCTGGCAGTTTCTTCCTGAACGGAGATGTGCTATACAAAAGAAACTTCGACATGGTTTTGCTCAGATGCGTGGACAGACACGAAGCAGACATGTTAATGCATGAAGTACATGAAGGGTCCTTTGGAACTCATTCAAATGGGCATGCAATGTCCAAAAAGATCTTAAGAGCAGGATACTATTGGTTGACAATGGAATCTGACTGTTACAAACACGTGAAGAGATGTCACAAGTGCCAGATCTACGCAGATAAGATCCATGTGCCACCAACTCTACTCAACGTTCTCTCATCTCCATGGCCTTTCTCCATGTGGGGTATTGACATGATTGGAATGATCGAGCCGAAAGCTTCAAACGGTCATCGTTTCATCTTGGTAGCAATTGATTACTTCACCAAATGGGTCGAAGCAGCATCTTACGCCAATGTTACAAGACAAGTGGTTGTGAGGTTTATCAAGAATAACATCATTTGCCGATATGGTGTTCCCAGAATGATCATTACTGACAATGGTTCAAACTTGAACAACAAGATGATGAAAGAATTATGTGAGGAATTCAAGATTGAGCATCATAACTCTTCTCCTTACAGACCGAAAATGAACGGCGCCGTGGAAGCCGCTAACAAGAACATTAAGAAGATCGTCCAGAAAATGGTCGTCACTTACAAAGACTGGCACGAAATGCTGCCATTTGCTTTACATGGGTACCGTACTTCAGTGCGTACTTCAACAGGGGCAACTCCCTTTTCTCTAGTATACGGCATGGAAGCTGTGCTCCCCGTAGAGGTTGAAATCCCATCAATGAGAGTCCTCATGGAGACCAAGTTATCAGAGGCTGAATGGTGTCAAAGCAGATACGATCAGTTGAATTTAATCGAAGAAAAACGTATGACTGCTCTATGCCATGGACAGTTATACCAAGCAAGGATGAAACAAGCCTTCAACAAAAAGGTTCGACCTCGTGAATTTCGAGAAGGCGACCTCGTGCTTAAAAAGATCTTGTCTTTTCAACCAGATTCTAGGGGCAAATGGTCTCCTAATTACGAAGGCCCGTATGTTGTCAAAAGAACATTTTCTGGCGGCGCCATGACTCTTGCAACCATGGATGGTAATGAACTCCCACATCCTGTGAATGCTGATGCAGTCAAGAAATACTTTGTCTAAAAAGAACAAAAGAACAGCTCGATAAGTCGAAAACCCGCAAAGGGCGACTTAGGCAAAAATGAGCGTCTCGGTGGATTGAAAACCCGAAAGGGTGGTCCAGGCAAAAATTAGAGACAATAAACAGAAAAAATGCATCCTGGTAGATTGAAAACCTGAAAGGGCAATCTAGGCAAAAATTAGGGATTAATGACAAAGTAACTGCATCAGTCCGTACTTCGTCACCTGAGGAGTCTTTTTCATCAAAGGATCTTCAATCAAATCATCGCCAATCTGAAGCGACAAGCACAGTTGGAACTCAAAGTTGTTAGGGGGGAATAGTGGTTATTGCTTTCAATGTAGCCTTTTCCGCATAATTACCATTTCTAACTTTTGTAAATACTCCATGGAATCACGCCTTTAGCGGATTTCCATCCTATTAAATAAATTTGAGCCTTGTGCCCATTTGTTTGCAATCTTTAATTTCTTTAAGCTTGCAAAATGACGCTTTAATTGTGTTATTCACTTTTGAAACAGAAAAAGAAAAAATAAGTTTTAAATGAATTTACTTTTCTTTTTCAAAATAAAAGCGAAATTTTCCTTTGGGTTGTGAACAACAGAAGGAACATCAACAACTATCTCCATAGGATGAACCAAAGATTATCCTTCAGAATTGTTTGTTTTCCCAAAAAGAAGATGATGAGACAACGGTATTCTGGTCCCAGAAAAGAATTCCTGAAGCAATTATCCCTCGAGGTAAAGAAGCTCTTCTATCCCCAGTGAAGAAGCTCTTCTATCCTCAGTGACGAAGATTTTCCATCTCCAGTAAAAAGGTTCTTCCATCTCAATGAGAAAAGATGCTTATCTTCCCCAGAGAAGTTTAAAACATGCAACATCATTCATCACCTGTGTTATCTACACCAAGTATCTGGTTGTGTTGCGACGTTGGTCCCTCTCCAGTATATACTCCTCTGTCTGTCAGTATTGTCAGTATGCATGCTACATTCATGACATTCATCATTCATACATATTTGCATCATTTATGCACTCTTGCATTTTCCAATAATCGCTTGTTTAGGATATATCTATCCTCAAAAAAAAAAAAGAAGAAAAGAAAAAAGAAGAAAAAGAAACAAGTATGGGCGTGTCATCTCTCCAAGTAGGTTGTCACCCATAAGCAGATATTCTTTCTCCAGTTCCCCACTAAGATCATTCCTCGTGGAAGAAGGTTGCTTTAGTTTTCTCCTCTCAAAACAAAGGAGAAAACCCCCATTCGAGTTCATTCCTCATTGGGTACAAAGTCTTGTTTGACTGTTTCTTTCCAATTCATTCTTGGTTAGAACCCTATCTTTACCAGAAATTTAAATCCCGATTCCCCAAACAGAGTCGTGAAAAATAGACAATAAGCAATAGCCTCATCGTTTGAGCAGCTTATGTCTCTTTCAAAAGCTTTTTCCTCTCTAGGAAATCAATCATGAAGACCATTTGACAATCAGGGCCTTATTACTGTTCACAAGGCTGAATAACCAGTAATTTCCCTAACAAAGTCTCCAGGATCATTTTATCACTCGGCTGATAATTGATCATGTCTTCAAAACCGCTATTACGATGCTGGTAGTCGGTAACCTTTTGTTCTGGTTATATTATTTAACATGTCTATCACAAGGCTGATAGTCGGTAATATTGACCGAACCTTTGAAACTCTTTTACCTTGTCAAGTCTATCACCATGCTGATAGTCGGTAATACAGTTTCATACCTTTCACCTTCGCATTATTAAACAGGTCTATCCCCATGCTGATAGTCGATAATGTCGATAGGTAAGCTTTTCTTACAAAGCTATCATTCCCAGGTGAAGCATACACTTGCTTTCCCGAAAAGACAAAACGGATTCTCTTCCTAAAACAGATTGAGACATCCTTCCCGATCTCTTTTCCCCAGTGGAGTCAGTTTGATATCCCTCGGTAAAGATATCCTTGCATCATTCGCAATTTTGGTATCTTAGGTCCAAAATTTGCGTCTTCTGATATTTAAGTCTCTTCCACCCTATCAAAACGAAGATTTTCAATCTTCATATCTCAGGTTGAAGAAACTTAAATAGGGGCATCTGTCATACCCCAATTTTTGACCTAAGATACCACCTCATATCATTTGCATATGCATCATTTGCATCTCTAACAAATTGCATAGCTTGTGTTTGTTACTTGTGCTCAGCAGGGTTTAATCAAGAGATCACTCATCAGTGCAAGGAACAGTCAATTAGGGTTTTGTTCTCCCTTCATCTCAAAAGAACTATCTTCATCAACAATCAATATTTGGTCCTCAGAAATCCATCTCAACAAGCTCAGAGGCTCTGAATCAACCAGATTAGGGTTTTGACTGAAGATAGCATACTCCTGACTTTTGCTCAGGATTTGACCTAATGACTTGGGACATGACCTCAAGACCCCAAGTGCATCATTTTGACCTAATCCATTGACTCAGAACATCTCTTACACAAGCATTAATCAACAGTGAAATTTCAAGTCATCAGAATTAGGGTTTTTGAACTATTAGGGACCAAAATCAGGGATCACATTTGGGAAACCAAAAAAATCCCCAGGGAGTCAATCAAAGGTTTCAATCATCCTCAAATAATCCCTATGACAATATCCAATGGAAATTACATCTCAATTCAAGATCCACAGTCATCTATTTCATCAGGTCGACAATTAGGGTTTTTGACCTAATTCATCTGAACAACTGACTTTTTAATCAGGACAAGAGGTCACAACTCAAACCATGGCTCAATATCCTCTAATGCTTCAATGTGATCCATTCATACCATTCATTTGATGAGGATAGCCTGTTTCATTTGAAATCTCCAGAAACGCGATTCGTCTGAAAAAGTCAACTGTACAAGATCACCATTGACTTTTGGGGAATTTTGGTCAACCATGACTTTTGAAGTTTTGAATCATCAATATATGATATATTAAGTCAATTGATCAAGAAAAATCAAGAAAATCAATCAAGAATCAAAAAGTCAAAGTTTGACTTTCATACTTAGAAAATTTTCTAAGTGTTTTTCAATGGTTTTTTTCAAACTTTGGAAGGGAATAACTAAAAATTTCACCTACAAACTGAAAAAAACTTCCAACATGAAAGTTGTAGATTTTGATCCAATGAACAACTTTGACACATATAATTTTTTTCCAAAAGATCAACCATTTAAGAGAAATGGAGCTTCAAAGTTGGTACTTTTTGAAAACTTCACTTAAAACCTCATTTTCTTCAAAGTTCATGGATCTTTTTCACCCACTTCCTTAAAGATCTTGAAGAAACTTTCAACTAGGGTTTTGAAGTGTGTAATATGAGCTTTCCAAAATGTCCAAGAGCATGAAAAAATATGGAGTGTAGCCATGGTTTTGAATTTTGACATTAGTGAGCTTTTCACTTAGAATTTCATGCCATTTTCACTAAGTTATGCACTATTCTACCAAATGATCCAATTGATGACACATAGAGGCAATAATTGAAAGATATTTCTGGTTTGAGATCAGAATGGAAAGAGATAAGAAGCTTAGAGAAATAACCATGGTTTAGTTACTTTTAACCATATGCATTAAATGTGAAAGATTCCTTTCTATCCTTTAAGCCAAATCACCATTCCTTGATCAACTTGCAAAGCTCTGAGTTCAGAATCCTTGGCCTATAAATAGAGGTCCAAACTTCATTCAAATTCACACCAAAACCTCATAAACATAGGTTTTCTCTTTCTTTCTTAGAATGCAAGTTTCATAGTTTTCAAAAGAGGTAAAATTCTCAACCTCTAAACCTTTGAATTTCTAAGCAAAGTGATGCTTCTAACACTTCCCAAATATCATATGGAAGTTGTTTGAACCTTTGAAACCTTCCAAAAACATCAAAAACTCAGAATCACTACCTCACTTCCCAAATATGCATAACCTTAGCCTCATCATGCCAAAATCAATTCCAGGCCAATTCTGCTCAAGCTAATCATCCAAACACATTCCATATACCATATGTGACCTATCCAAACACTCACACATGACCTGAAACATCTCCATCACCAAATTCGATTCACTCTTGAAGCTTCTGCAGATCGGGCACCATGGCCATGCTCAGATGAATTTTGGAAGTTCCAAGCATCCAGACACCTTCAATAATCATCATTGAAGCTATCCCGATCGATACAAAGCATCTGTAACACCTATATTGAAGAATCAAATCTCCAGTTTTGTCGTTTTTGAGGTAAGAACACTTGAACTTCAAACTCTATGAATCATGCATCATAAATGAAATATTGTTTTGCCATCTTGTTTCTGCACTATCACTGATCATTAGCCCTCAATCAATTTCATAATTCATCAATCATACACGATTTCATGTTCAAATTCAGAATTAGGGTTCTTCAGGTTCATCCCAAAATTGATCACCTTAGAGTAAAAATAAATGAATTGTGAGGGTACCATCATGTTCTTCGTGAAAAACCGAGTGAGATAGACCCATCACTTGATCAAAACAACACAGTTTTAGAGATTTTCAAATTTCAGTTGGGATTGTGTTCTTGGCGCGTTTTTTTGGTTCAGAAGTTTCAAATATCAATTTCAAAATATAATTAAATGGAAGCGTATGTATTACAAGCCACAAGCGTGGCTCAGTTGGCAAGTGTTTTGGTTGGTGAGAGAGAGGGCGTGAGTTCAAACCCTGGCAGGACCAAACCATTTTTTTTGACACTATTTTTCTTCATTTTTTTTACAAACTTCACTCAATTATTTAACCAATCAAATTAACTCATTTTTTATTCATTTTTTTTACACACTTCTTATTTTATATATGTATTTTATGAATACCAAAAAAAATCATCAAAAAATATTTATTTGATACATTTTTAAATAGGTTTAAAATGATACATTTTTAAGTATTTTTTAATACTTTAAATATTGTTTTTTATCTAATTTTCAAACTTAATCACTTGTAAATATTTTTTATGATTAAACCCTAATCACTTAGGTCTTAATTGAGTATTAAAACTTGTTTTAACTTAATTAAGTTGACTTTTGTCAAAATCAAATCATTTTAAGACGAGCGATCGCAATTCTTTTTCAAAACGATGAACCATTTCTTTTTGATTTTCAAAAGAAACCATGGATTAAATCTTTTTGATTGATCAATTAATTTTCAAAACGAAGTGGGGCCTCTCGAATATTAGAGAGTGTAAGTCCCATTTCTTTTCTTTTTGTACAGTTTGTTTTTTCTCAAAACAATAAAACATTCTTCAAAACAAAATCTTTTCAAAACAATTTTCAAATCATTTTCAAAACTTCAAACTTTTCAATATACCATGGGCCTCCACGTAGGTATAAGTCCCAAGCCCCTTTTGTACATACCCATTCCAGTATATGAAATTAGGTATTTCATTGTACGCCTTTTGTACATATCTCAATCAATGCGTTTTTTTTAACTTTGAATAACAAACCAAAAATGAAGGTTTCTTTAAATCTTCCCAAAAATACCATGGGCCTCCATGTAGGTATAAGTCCCAAGCCCTTTTGTAAATACCTGTTTACATAGCTTTGAATAAACTCAAGTGGACCTCTCCTCGAGTATAAGTCCCGAGCCCTGTGTATACAAATGGATCATGCTTGCAGGTATATTTCCTTCATAAACTCCATTATATACACACACTTTGTCATATATATAACTGTTCATATTTGTTCATGTACTTGTTCATGTTTGTTCGTACTTGTTCATACTTGTGATTGTGTTATATATGCTTATTCAACTTAGTACAACACTAGGTTCCCCATAGCCTCATATTGGGCTTCGTGCAAAGAATCTCCCTAATTTAGGTTAGGACATAGAGTATGGTTTCCCGGTGAAATCGCTCTAAGAGCTCAAACCAACTATACCACGCCTCCCCTTGGGCTTTGTACAAACGAGTGACCCTCCCATAGCCTCCTCTTGGGCTTACAATGCAAGGACCCTGGATTGTCCCTCCCATAGCCTCCTCTTGGGCTTACAATGCAAGGACCCTCGAATAGCCTCCTCTTGGGCTTCGTACAAGGACCCACGGGCTTCTTATAAGCATCCCCATAATCCAAAACAAATACCCTAGGAGATTAGAAATTTATCATCTCTATGATAGGAGTATCTCATCTATATCATCACAAACAATCAAACAATCAATCAATCAATCAATCAAACTTTTTTGCCACAAGGCTGGCTAATCAATCAAACTGTTTTACCACCGTACTGGATGATTAATCAAAGTTTTTGTCACAAGGCTGACTTCATTGAAACTTTTGCCACAAGGCTGGCTGATTAATCAAAGTTTTTGTCACAAGGCTGACTTCATTGAAACTTTTGCCACAAGGCTGGTTAAACAAATAAAAAACATCTTCATCATTCTAAGCACCCTAAGTGGCATGGCCCCGGGCTTATAATGAAAAGATTTTCAAACAAAAATCAAACAGATGTATGTGATGATATAGATTAGATACATCGAACATTTAGATGACATTTGTCTCTTTTCCTTTGCTTCCACTAGCATAAGTGGGAACTATGATTGCTCTGACTTTCTCAACATCCCTTTGAGAATACGTAGGCACAAGGTCGATCCTTGGCGAGCAAAACAAAACAAAAAAAAACATTCAAACCTTAGCACCCGTAGACCCCGAGCTACAGATGCTCTGATTCCCTCTAAGGGATATGTATGCAGAGGATCGCGATGATCTTTGCGAGCATAATCAAACAAACACCTTAGGTCCCACCTATTTCACAAGAACCTCCACCACAACAAGAATGGAATAAACAAAACAAAGAAACCTATAGAGTACTATAGATACGTTGGGTGCTAATACCTTCCCTTCGTATAACCAACCCTCTTACCCGGAATCTCTCCCCCACTTTTTAGGTTATTGCAGCTTTTTTCCTTTTCCTACTTTGGAAACAATAAAAAGTTTGGTCGGTACAAAAGAAAAATCATTTTTTGAGCACTCGAGCCCAAAGAAGGCATCAGGTGTTTCATCCCGAAAAAAGGACAAACGATTTTTCCCCGCGACAACCGGTTACCTGGCCGGTTCCCGGTTCGACCGGTCCGACCGGCCGATCTGGTCCGGTTTTTAAAACACTGAATGGAGGTATGAGCGTGATTTTTGGCTAGGGGTGTTTGGAAAGTGTTTGATGATGATCAACAGCTTCCAAATGATGTATGGAAGTTGTTAGGAGGGTTGGTTTTCACCCATAACTTCTCTAACTAAAATTGGCTATGAAAATGAAAATGACACAAAAAATGGATTTTGAAATGAAGAGTGACTTTGGGATTTCTTGTGTGTTTGATCAAGGGAATGATACCCTCTATTTATAGGCATGAATTAGGGTTTGTGGAGGGAAAAATCATATCACATGGCTCCATAATTTTCAAATTGTGTACTTTTGCTTCTTCATGAAGAAATGAAGAAGTTATGGTTCCAAAGTGAAGTACAAGCATGCTTTGGAGTTGTTAGATGCTTTAGACATGTTTGGTCTGATCTTTGGTTGGAGTGCATGCAGAAGCAACAAGTTGGAAGCTCAAGGAGAGTGGACTTTGTGATTAAATCTTCTTTATGAAAATGACAATGATGCCTTTAGTCTTAAAATGGAATGAAATCTTGGACAATGCTTATAACACTTGGATAATGACTCAAAAGCAAGTGTGATCTTCTGAAATTTGTATCTTGAACAAGTTACAAGAGCTGCAAGAAAGGAATATTTTATTTTAAAATAATTTTGGTTCATAACTTCTTCTTGTTCATGGAGTTTTTCAAGTGTTATGGAGCCTTCTTCATAAAATCATATCTCATAGCTCAAGCCATGGAATTTCATGCTAATGGTCTCTTTGGAAAGCTCTTGCTACATACTTCAATTCACTTATTAAAAGTTTCCTCAAACTTTTTTGGGGTCATAGAGAAAAATGGCCATAAAGTTAGGAAAAATTCAAGTGAAAACACTTGAAAGTTTTCTAAGTTTTTTTAACATAATCTTCATAATTTCATATCTCTCAAAATAATCACTTTTGATAAAACCATAAGTAGATACAAAGTTTTTAATTTGATTAAGATCTACAAATTTCATGTTGGAAGATTTTTGAGTGTGTAGGTGAAATTTGAAGTTCCCAAAATTGGGTCAAAATCACTTAAAAACCCTAATTTTGACTTTTGTTGACTTTTTTTATTCTTGATGAATTTTCTTGATCTCTCTTGGTCAAATGTCTTCAATAGTCATATGATGATGATTTGAATCCTTAAAACTTCATGGTTGACCATTTTTCTCAAAAGTCAAAGGTTGACCCACATAGTTGACTTTTCCAAATCAACTGCAATTTTGTGGATTCCATATGAATCAAGGTCTCCTCTTCAAATGAATGATAAGAATGGATTATAATGTTGATTTGGATGCCCTTGAATCATGGTTTGAGTCTTGGAGCCATGTCCTGATTAGAAGTCATTCCTCTAGTAGAATTAGGTCAAAACCCTAATTTGGGGCCTCAGGTGATCTTGAGAGTGATTGATCTTGAGTTGGGCCATCTTGGGACTTGGATATTTATGAGAAAACCCTTTGAATCATAGAAGAATGTTGGACTTCCTTGTGGGCCTAAAAACCCTAATTTGCTCAGTCTCCTGTCTTAGGACACAAGCAACAAACAACAATTTTTTTTGTATTTTTGGTTAACAAATGATATATGCATGATGATAATGATGATGATGATCCTACTACTTGGGATATGGTGGGATCTTAGTGGTAAAAATTGGAGTGCAACAGACTCTAAAGAACAAGTTCTGAAAACTCTAAAGACAGGGTTCTGGAGACTCTCTCATAGAGTTTTTGATCCTTCTAAGCATTCTTCATCAACACGTATTTTGAAGCCTATGAAGATTAAACGATAAGATCAAAAAAAAATTACGTGAGAAAGTAGTACACAGTACAAGATCACCATTCTCTCCACTACCTTGATTTCATTGGATTCAAACTGTACTATTGTACCATTCATGTAAACCATTATACAAAAATAAATCTGGAATTCTGCAATTCCTTTTCTGCCGTCCAGCGAGTCTTCCATTGCCTATATAAAGGAGTGTTGAAGATATGGAAAGAAGAACCTTTGATCAAGCATCTTTAACGTGACATTTGCCTACAAACAATGAGAGAGAAACTTTAGAATATTTTCAACACACTCAAAAACCTTTTTGTTCATAATCTTTCATAGAAAACATCTTTATGTGTAATTCTTTGCATTTCATATTGTGTAATCTATTTTTATTGAAGCATTCTTGTAACTCATCTTGTATAACTTTTGAGTTGTTTTTCCTTGAGATACTAGGGTATAGTCAAATTTCTCAAGAAATTGACAGTAGGTCTTTGTGCTTTTAATCAAGTTTGGTTATAGTAAATTAAGTCCTTGAGAGAAGGAGAAATCACCTTGGCGGATGATTGGAGTTAGCTTTGTTAACATCGAACTAGTTTAAAAATATTGGTGTTCATTATTTTTATTCTAAGTTCATTGTTTGTTGTCTTGGATAGTGATAAAGTTTCAATCTTGAAACCCAATTCAAACCCTCTTTCTTGTGTTTCCTTAACCTTCAATTCGCATCAGACCTCTGGTTCTGGTATTGATTATTTTTCTGTTTTATTTTATTTTATTTCATTTTATTTTGTTTTCTTTTACAAAATTGATTGTAAATCAGATTTTCATCCAAAAAAATGTAGAACAATCTCTTTTATTATTTTACACATTGTGTTAATTTTTCCCAATTTTATTTTATGATTATCTATTTTTCATTAACTTTTACTTTATTCAAGCATTTTAATTGGTTTAAAAATAGTTTTATGCATTTTTAATTTCTCCAAAAATTTCTAAAAATGTTTTGAACCATTTATATTTTTTCTATTATTTTTCTTGACATTTAATTGATGTTTTGAATATACTTTGGCATCTTCTCTTTTATTTTCAATTAAAAATCATTTTTTATTGAATTTTTATTATTATTATTATTATTATTGCATGTAATATAGTGTTGACTTCTGGTGCCTTGGATCATGATTTCTTTGACAACATGTATCATTAATATCAATAGACTTTTCGTGTTGATGAGATTGAATGAACCTTCATCAATTCAAATCTACCATTAAATGATTAATTGAATCATTTTTGGTATTTTGTGTTGGTGATAGGTTTGTCACCGTAATCTACCAAGAGAGGTGATTGATCTTGATGATGACTTGATCAAGGTCTTGATTCAATTTGGTTTCTCTCTCCATCTTCATCTTTTTCTTCTTTTTCTTCTTTTTCTTTTGATCAATTGGATGATTAGAACTCCATCTTGTTCATGAAGTTTGGAATGGTGCTTGATGAAATTTCATCGTTTCAAATCTACTTCCCAATTGATCATTGATTATTTGAGGTACTTTGGATTGGTGACAGGTTTGCCATAAGTATCATGAAGAATGATTGATGTAATAGATCAATCTCCCAGCCTTGTACTTGATCCCTCCTTTGTTTTTACTTGTGCTACTTATTTTAGGAGAATGATTTCTATCATTTCTCTAACAAGTATGGTACATAAATTCTTATTGACCGGCCTCATAGACGCTACTTCTATAGAAGTACATCTATGATTGCTTAACATAACACTAAAATTTTTCTGAATTGGATCATTAATTCTAACATTAATACTAACATAATTATTGTGCTAACTTTATTTTAATGCACTTTCATTTCTTGCCATTTTATTTCTTGCCCTTTATTTTTTTGCAATTTACATTTCAAGCATTTATCATTCATATCATTTATATTCTTTGCACTTTAGTTTCTTGCAATTTATCTTGACAATCTCTCATTGCACCTCTTGGGTTTCTCATGTATCATTTGTGTTTCCAAAAATACCCTCTGCTTCTGAAGGTGTATCTCCAGGAGTATTTTTTTATTTAACGTTGATTTGTTCCGTAGGTGCATCTACGTAACCTTTATTTAACATTGTTTAAACAGTTCCGTAGATGGACCTACGGAACAATTCAATGTAAAATAAAAAAGGTGCTTCCAGAGATACACATTTGGAAGCAGGGGGCAAAAATGAAATTTTGCCAGGTGCCTAAGAGCATTATGGGGTGAATTGAGATATTATCTTTATCTTTATACCATTTCCTTTTGCCCCTTGAAGAATTCTTTTTCTTTTAAAAAATACTAATAAAGGAAAACTCCTAAAAACACTTGGTGCTTTAATCTTGGCCTAATGGTTACTATCCCTTGATTTGGATGTGGAATTTTGACCTTTAGACTTTGGTTACTTTTTTTCTAAGAAATGGAATTCATCTGCAACCTTCAAAGTCATCTGATACACGTGGTTTAACTTGATACTTTAAACTTATCTGATACTTGGAGATTCATCTGATGTTTGAATTTCATCCGAGACTTTAATTGTTCATCTGATGCTTTGAGTTTATCTGATGCTTTGGACTTCCATTTGCTTATGGTTTGGTTTCATTTGATGTTTTACTTGTGGCTTAATGCAAAGGAAATAGAATGCTCATTTTGACTTATTGTTAAATGTTTGCGCTTGAGTGGTTAGATATTTCTTTGCTTATCTTTTACTTTATGTTTTAGGATAGTCTCTTCACCTCCCCCCTTTCTTAAATTTTCAAAATCTTCTCTCTTTTTTCAAAACCTTCTTGTTTTCAAACTTTAAACCTTTCACAAAAAACCTTTACTTTGTCAAGTGATCATCAAATATTTTCTTAAATAAATGTTAAATCACTTAAGCATATTCAAATTCATTCAAAACATAAAAGATACAAACATCATCAAACTTCTTTTGTGCCTTTTGGCATTTTTTCTTTTAAACCTTTTTCTCAAAAGATTAAATATTAGTGTTGTTTTTCCACAAACATGGCAAAGTGATTGACATTTTTCCACTTATATATTGAGATATGCTTGTTGATATCTAAGTTGTAAATTCTCCATATTAAAGATGATGCAAATGCTCACTTTCCCATAATTGTAGAGAGTACGTTGTGTTTTGCACTTAAATAAGACGACATATCTCTTCATTTAAAATCAATCAACAAACTTTCATTATTTCATTTTAAGCGGAACTACAAATATTTTGACTTCCCTATTACACAAAAGAGGTATCTAGGCACAAGATGCGACGTTTTGTCGAGTATAAAAAAAATAAAAATTTTCTTTTCTCATCTCCACAATCTTTTTGCAAACAATTAGTTTTAGCCTTAACACAGATTTTCAAGAGGTTTCTTTGGAGTATCAAAGATGTGAGAGGTGCTAACACCTTCCCCTTGCATAACTAACTTTTGTATCCTTATCTCTTTATTTTATTAGTTTTGTTTTAAACTTTCAGCGAGTTTTATTTGTTCTTTTCTTATTCCTTTAGAAACAATAAAGATCGGCGGCAATTCTTATTTTTTAAATTAAATTAATCAATAGCTTAATATTAATTTTTCCACAGCAATAATTTATATGTTGGTATTTTTATTTTTTAAATGAAACAATTAATTACCTCTTTAATTGTATAGATTTAATTATTACTTACTAAAATATTTCATATTACCTCTAATTGTATAGGGTTACTTATTGCTTACTAAAATATTTTATTTTCATTTGTTTACTTCCTTAAATTTCTAACATGACGGTGCTCCTAGATGCATCAAGTCAACCTTAAGGTATTGAAACTAACAAATTTAGTGTTGAAGGTGTTGATGGATGTAGAATAAGTGTAATACGGTGAACTGACTTTTTTATTCGAAAATGTCGCGGTTAAGCAAGAGTCGCCACCAACTTTTATTTTATCCAAATATTAGAAAGGCTAAAAGAACAGGAAAACACCTTTTAAAAAGATTTTGAGTTCGGGGGGTAATTTATGCAAAGGGAAGGTGTAAGGCACCCTTTGCATCCATGGTTTTCCATGGGCTCTTAATTGCTTTGCTCTTTGTTTTCAGAAATGTAGAAGAAAAAGAATATGGACTTTAGCTCGTAAATGAGCGTAGCCATTTTGAAGGATTATGAGAAAGAATATAAAAAAGTTTAGAGCAAGGTAAAGCAATTAGGGGCAATTACCTTACAGTTTGAAAAAGAGGTTCTTTTAGCCTTTCAGGGTGAAAGGGTCTATCCTTGCCATAAGAGGGCTGAAAGTCTTTCATTTGGAGGTTGAAGGGTCGTCGAGTTATCGTTCGCCTTAAAACTGTCCCATGCCATAGAGAAGGCAGGTAGTCTAAAGGGAAGGATCAGAATAGCCTTTTCGTAGGCAACCAGAAGATACCTCAGCCTTTTTCGTAGGCAACTTCCGAGGGTCGAGGTTATATTAGTGTATCGAAGGCAGCATCATTAGGGTCGTATGACCTTTGTATTTATCGAGGCAGCATGGCTGAGGTATCCTCGTATTCGAGGGACATGGCTATTCTGCAAAAAACACAAGGCAACAAGGCAACATGCAACAGGCAACAGGCAACAAAGAGGTTACCCCAAAAGTGTGCGTGGGTGTAGCAATCACGTGATTATATTCAGTTATATTATCTTGTAAATTTAAGTGATGCTAATTCAGTTCAGAGTTACACTCCCTACAATTACTAACCACAACAATTAATATTAACAGTGATAATGGGGAAAGGGAAATTGCAACCAGCGGAGGAGAGGGGAATTGAAACCAGCGGGATAAAATAAAGCAAATAGGTTTGAAACAAGTAATAATTGAGATCAGGGTTTAGGGTTACCGATATTCGTAGCTTTGGCAATTTGACAAACCCTAAAAAGGTGGGAAAAATAATCAAACAAAAATAGGGTGAGTGCATTATCGGTTCGGAAGCAAACAAAGCTAACCCTAAAAAAATAAAAAGATAAAGAAATTAAGAATAAATGGATAAATACTTAGCTTTGAATTTGATCTGGTATGGTTGGCGGGAAGCCTCGGGGTTAACCCTGAAAAACGGCAAAGCAAAGGCAGAAAATAGATGTGAGTGTATGGCTAGTTCATGGAACAGAAAGACAAAGTAAATTAATTAAAATTAAAAGGCAAAATAATTAAATTAAATTAAAGGCAAAAACTAAAAGATAAAATAATATTTAAATAAAAGAAGGATTAGAACTTAGCTATTGGTCGGGTGAGGCGCGTAGTCGGAGGAACTGTGATTGATTAACCCTGAAAAACTACACAGGGAAAGATTTTAGTGTATGAATGAACCAAAGACAAACCTCACAAACCTTCATCAAGGCACAAGTTAACCCTGATTAATAGAATAATAAACTAATTGAAGTAATATCAAAGTTACGGAGAAAAATCGAGAGTTCGAATCAATATATATCAATTAAATAATTATTGGATGCAATCCTAATTATTTAATTGATAAAAGGTTTATTTGAAAAAAAATGTTGGATTTTAAATAATAGTAAAAAAACAAATAAGAATAAAGTCGTGAAAATTTGAATTCTCGATAAAATAAGTAATTATAATTTGTTATGCAAATAAATTATTAAAAAAAACTATAAGCAATAATCATTATAAAAAAGGGAAAAAATAAGAAAAAGAATAAAAGTATTTAAGTAATTCAAATTTAAAAAGGAAAAGACTCGGCTTTTGATTCCATGTGGTTGGCCTTTGAAGGTGCGTGGTGCTCTTGCGCTTCTGATGCATTGGATTTGATCCTGGTGTGATCTGATGGTTGTGGTGAAGGTTGCACCGTAGGCGTGCGTAGGTGGTACTCATGGGGTCTGCAGTTGAAAATTGTGAGAAAAATAATGGCGAGAGTGGGAATCGATCCCACGTCTCTACATTCAGTACTGAATGCGCCTTTGATCCACTGGGCTGCTTTCGTCACGCTGTTTAATGAATAACTAACCAATATAATATACAAAACAAAATTCCCAGAATTTCAAAAAAGAAAGAAACGCGCGCCATGCATCTCTTCTTCTTCGTTCACCTTTTGGAAACACAGAGACATTAGGCAACGTTTTTTTAGCGTGGCTATATGCTCCCATCGCTTGAACCTGAACATCAACATCAAGAAACGCATAAAAATATTCCAGACTAGCTATAAGGAACCTCACGAACCTATTGAACCTATCAATTTGACGCGAAATCACCTCTAAACGAAATCCCTCTTTTAGAGAAACTAGAAACCTAACAATGGTGTCTCGTGACCCCTGCAACAAACCTTAAAACAAACCATCCAGAAATAATCTATATGTACATACGAACAAGAATATGGCATTAAATCTTGTTTATGATGCGTGAATGATATAGTTTAAGACAAAAGAAAGTTTCGCAAACCGTGATGATGGTGAGCGTAAATTGGCTTGCTTCAAGTGATTGTAAGGATTATAATACGTCCAGAAAGTTTCAGGGAATCGATTGAGGTTGTTTGTTTTCCTTGAATCGAACTAGAACTTCAATCCCTTCCTTGCTTTGATACACGGTTTTTTGGAGCTTTAGTAGGGTTCTTCTGGTGGCCAAATTCGTCCCCTAATCATGTAGCCAGCTTGTGTACTTATATGAGAATGAATTAGGGTTGTAAAAACCAATCAAATCTTCTTCAATCAATTACTAATTTGATTTCAATCTCATGTTTAAAGCTTCTAAATTTGTCAAATTATGATCCAATTCCTCTCAATTAGTATTTGCACGAAATTATACTAAATATTGTGTTTAATTATTGATTGAATTGATTAAAAAAGATAACTAAATCAAATCTTTTCAAATTTCTTTGATTTATTTGATTTAAATCATATTTTAATCAATAAAAATTCAATAAAAAATCAAATAATCATCATAATTTCGTGGCATCGGTCTTGGATCTCCTAGATAACTTGGGAAGCAAGATTGGGCCATAAAAACTTGGGCTCCTTTGCAAAAGAAATCAATTTGAGGCCTTTTATTTCACATTTTCCTTCTTAAATTAGTCCAACTTTGACAAGGCCCTTCTCCCTCAATTTTTTAGGTATGGAGGAGTTCTAGGACTTTTTAGAAACTTTAAAGAGTCCTCTAGCTAGTGTTTTTGGTCTCATATCAAAATAATGTTCCATGCTCCTTGTGTGTTCTTTTGAAAAAAGTGACTTTTTAGTGACTTTTGAAAAGGACCTATAATGTTTTGGTCCATATCTCTCAAATGGAGCATTTTTGGACTTGGCATGTGAGAGACAAAGTTGTAGAGAATCAAATTTACTTCAAAATGAGCTTTGGATGGAAAATTTTTGATGTTCCATGTGAAAGTTATGGCTGGTCAAAGTTCAGTTGACTTTCTCCTATACAAACCCTAATTTATGAGCCTTGTATAGGAGAATGTGTCTAGGAGCTTTATGTATTGATTTGAATTTGAATAGGAGAAAATGTATGGGAAAATTTTGGGGTATGACAGCTGCCCCTGTTCAATTTTCTTAAACCTGAAGATGTATAGTGGTTTGTATGCCAGTCGGAATCTGAGGGTAGAAGAGGATTGAACACCAGAATGCCCAGAAATTTGCCCTTGCTGAAGTATGGACCTTTGTCGGAGATGGGCTTAAAGATGCCATCCAGGCCTTGAGAAAAAGTCTATTGGAGATGGGCTTAAAGATGCCATCCAGGTGTTTGGAGAAGATGTATGATTGAGATGGACTTGATAGACGTGAGAGTCAGAATACGTCGTACGTTAGACTGTATCTGAAGGATATAATTAGGATGAGTCGTACGTTAGACTGAATCCACGGTATTGAGAAGTAATTGTTGGAGATTGGTCGTGTCAGCAACGTTCGTGATGATAGAATTAGATCTTCGAATGTTGATCGTGTCAGCACCGTTCGTAGTAACTGAATTAGATCTTAGATTGTTTCTGAATTGTGTCTTGAATGAGTGTCAAAAGATGAGAGTTGTAAGAATGTTTCAGAAGTCTGGGGGTCAAGCTTCCAGAATGTGCATCTGATTGGAATTTTCAGAATGTCCGGGGTTCGAGCTTCCGGAATGTATATCTGATAAGAATGTTTCAGAAGTCTCAGGGTCATGCTTCCAGAATGTGCATCTGTTTGGAATTTTCAAAATGTCCGGGGTTTGAGCTTCCGGAATGTATATCTGATAAGAATGTTTCAGAAGTCTGGGGGTCATGCTTCCAGAATGTGCACCTGTTTGGAATTTTCAGAATGTCCTGGGTTCGAGCTTCCGGAATGTATATCTGATAAGAATGTTTCAGAAGTCTGGGGGTCATGCTTCCAGAATGTGCATCTGTTTGGAATTTTCAAAATGTCCAGGGTTCGAGCTTCCGGAATGTATATCTGATAAGAATGTTTTAGAAGTCTGGGGGTCATGCTTCCAGAATGTGCATCTGTTTGGAATTTTCAGAATGTCCAGGGTTCGAGCTTCCGGAATGTATATCTGATAAGATTGATTTGTTGATGATATTCGTCTGCTTGGGAATTTACCTGAAAGACAAAGTTAGCAGCATGCAATGCCATGATGCATGTATTTATGTGACGAGTCTCTCAAAATAAATGAGAAAATTGTATGTTATGTATGATTTTATTATGAGGTAATGTACGCAATGTCTGAATATGTTTATGACATATGATATGTGAATATGATTTATGTTGTCTTGATTGAGAAGATAGATCTTTCTGTTGTTGATCTTATCTTGGAGACGCTTGGTTGGGGATTTATAATTTCTGCTTGGGGATGATCAGCAGCTTGATGTACCCTGACTGGGGATTTAGAAATATTAATAAACCATGTTTAGAGAAGAGAAGAAGGTCGGGGAAACGACGATGTCAAAGATGTGAACTCTGTTGAGGAGCTACGTCTTTTGTTGGACGAGTACGTTTGTGGACCTCCGATTTTTTTTAATACCGGGCCATACCTCTGATCTGTAGAGATACGTGAACTGACTCTTTTTTGTCGCTTAATGCTTTCGCATTTTTGAAAATTCACAGAGTCGCCACCGACCTTTTATTTTATCCAATTAAGGAAAGGTTTATAAAAGAAACAGAAAAAAGACCTTTAAGAAATTCTGGGTAAGGGGGTAGGTTATACAAAGGGAAGGTGTTAGCACCCTTTGTATCCATGGTTATCCATGGGCTCTTAAGTTTGCTTAGCTCACTTGTTTTTCGATCACTTTTCAATTGCTCTGAAATTGCTCATATGTGGTTTCAAATACCTTTGTAATTTGAATTTTGTAATGATCCGTGTGTGGATGTATACAAAATGCTTGTTTATCTTTCGAAAGATGTTTTGGAAAGAACGTTAACTTTGTAATAACCCGTGTTTGGATGTATACAAAGTATTGTCTTTTTTTGAAAGTTTTGAAAAATCAACAGTGTATGAGAATTTTGTTTGTTTTGATTTGAGCAAGCAAACTAGGAGGTCTACCCTGAGTTGTAAGGTCTTTATCCTATTTCCTTTAAAAATCTATCCTTTCACCGGATATAAAAGCAAGGTTCGATTTTGTACTCAAAATAGTAGAATTTGACTTTGATTTTGAAAGGAATGAGAAGGATTACCTGAAGAGGTGCAAGTGTGATTGTGATTGGATTCAGATATTTTATCTTTGAAGTTAGTGATCTAACGGTTCAATTTTATCTTTGACATACACGCAGTTTATATTTGCTGGAAATTAAAATGCGGAAATGTAAAGTGCGGAAAGTAAATCTACGCTATTACATCGATTGTGCGGGAAATGTAAACTAGCCTATTTACATGAATTTGACATCCTATACATTTATCTAGGAATTTTAAATTGCAAGAAAAATAAAAGGCATGTTTTTGGATTTTTTATGATTTATTTTAATTATAATTAATGCATGATTAATTAAATTAAAATGAAGAAAAAGATGAAAATTGATTTAAACCTAGAAATAAGTTTAAAAATATGTACAAAATATTTGTCAATTAATTTTAAAACAAAACTAATTTTTTTGGAATTTTTTGGAATTGATTTAAGTTAATTAAAACATAATTATGTAAATAATTATACAAATAATTAAAACTTAAAAAAGAAAATTATTCAAAATATGTACAAAATTAGTTTATAATATATAAAGAATATTTATCACAAAGAACAATTTTTTTTATGATTTTTTGATTGGTTAGAATAATTAAAAAGCAAATATATAAATATATACTAATTAATTATGCAAAATATTGAAATTTTGAAGAAAATAAAAATATTTTTATTTCAGAAAATAATATATTATTTTAGAAGTCTAAAAATATTTTTTGTGTATTTTTTGGATTTTTAAAACTATTTTTAATTAAAAAAACAAAGAAATTAAATAAAAATAGAAAATAAAATAGAAATAAAGGATACTGATCCTGTGTGGTTGGATTGAGAGTCCATGATAAGGATGGTTTGATCTGGCACGTTGGATTATTCATTAAATGAGATCAGGTGGTCCAGATGGTGAGGCACGTGGTAAAAGCTACACCTGCAAAGCACAGAATCAGAGGACAATTTAAAAAAACGCGCGCGTCTGAACCAATGAGGTGGGGACACCTCATCATCTTCAACCTCTCGCCAGGGCCTTTTACAGCGTTTTTATGAAAAAAGCGCTATAGTAAGTGAACCTCAAACCTGCAAAATAGCGAATAGGGGTAAACATGCAAAGATTTTTGGCGCGATGGTTCCATTCGTTTCGTTTTGTTCATGCGAATCTAATGGTGCTAATAAGAACTTCTAATTTTGCCTAATTTGGAAAGCCCTAAATTTGAAGCTATGAACCCTAAAATGGTAGCTTCGTTTATACGTGTCCAAACTTCAATTAAGTTTCCAGAAATGATCTACACCTCAAACCAAACTCAATAGTATGTCTACATCTTGTTAAACATGTGTGAATAACCAGATACGAATTGATTTTAGTTTGAACAAATTTTGACCTGTGTAGCTCGATTCAGTGAGCTTCAAGGCTTGTAATTGATTGAGATAGTTTCAGTGATGTTTAAGGAAGGTATATGAATGCTTAGTTTGTATTGAAATGGACTGAAATTACAAATTCGAATTTGAGTTTTTCTTTGATTTTTTTGAAGTAATTACAAGTGTTATATGCTATGCTATGCTTCTGGTCTTGCCTCTTTCTTGTTACTGAACTGAGATAGCTTATTTATAAGCATTAGAGTGCTTAGAAACTAAGCCAAGAGCATTGATGAGTTTTTTGGAATCTTGACTTTTTCAACATTGGTAGCTTTGTCTTTAAGCCACCATGGCTTGATTTTCCTCTTCTCCTCTGCTGTACTTTGCTTTGGGACAGAGTTGAATGAGTCACATTGATGAGTCATGCTTGGAATGCAAGCTATCATTTATCCATGCATTTCCTTTTTTAATTTAATCTTAAAATAAGAAAAAATCAAACAAACATGGATGAAAAATGTTATGGGCTTAGTCTTGGTCGTGGGAGGCCCATATCATTATGGAAATGACGTTTGAATGCTGAAAACTTGGCCCCATTTGGAAAAAATACAATTTTGAACAATGTTGGTTTCATGCATTTTCCCAAAATTTAGCCAACTTCAACAAGGTGTAAATCCCTCAATTTTTGTCATATGAAGGAGATCTTGCACTTTTTGGAAACCTCAAAGAGTCCTCTAACCAATACCTTTGGTCTCATGTCAAAATGATTTTTGAAGCTCCTTATGTGTCCTTTTGAAAAAAGTGTCTTTTTGTTGACTTTGAAAATGACCTGTAATGTCTTTGATCATATTTTTCAAATGGTGAATCCAATGACCATGGGATCAATGGCATTTGAAAGATAATTGAATTTCCTTCAAAACAAGCTTTGGTTTGAATTTTTTGGATGAAGGATGAGAGAGTTATGATCAGTCAAAGTTGAGTTGACTTTTCAGGCAAAAACCCTAATTTTGAATCTTAGGGTTTTGTTGATTTTTGATCTTTCCTTGATGAATTATGATCATCCAATGATCAAATGATGAATCCTTTGACAAAATATGGACTTTGACAAAAAATTTCATTTTTGACTGTCTGTTGACTTTTTGGTCAAACGGGTCGTCTGTTGACTGTTTGAGCTGCTGACGGTGCGTCTGAGTGAATTGAAGTTTGAAAATTTGTATGATGGTACTTTGAGATATATGGATGTGTATGAAATCCATTTGAGCTCTCAAAACTTGTTGCTCCTGTAAAAACAAGAAAAACCCTGATTAGGGACTGTTTGTGTAGGAGATAGTTAAGCGTACCTGATTTTTGTGCAGTGCTGAGTTTCTGCTAATCGCTTGATATTCAGAAGAATTCTAACACAAAAATCTTGGAATTTTGAATTGTGAAAGATTGATTTGATTGATGGTACAAAACACTGAGAATTGTACTGCCAGCAGTTTGGCTGTCAACTGACTGTTCAGGTATTGATGTAGCAGTTAGAGTGAAAAATCAACAGTCAAAGTTAATTTTATTTTTTTGTTATTTTTGTTTTTTTGTTTTATGTGAAAAATGAAAGTTTATTTACATGACTTGTTAGAAAAACACAGACATAATAAATAACTAATATTTACTGTTACCAGTACAGTATGAGTTTACTGATTCTGCGCCTGCAAAAAGATTTAACTCTGTACCAATTGCGTCAGTACTATTTATCTGTAAATAAATAAATAGCATGTGTGAAGTAATAAACAGTATTTGGCGTTTGCGTAAGAATAAATTCAACTGCAAGCCAAATTACTGTATAAGAAAAATTCTAAAAACTAAGTATTTCATATGTCAGGATATTTGTTGAAATAAAAATCCATGATTATATGAGACTCTTAATTTTCAGATTGGAGTTTTCTTGAAAAATATGTGGGCAAATTTTGGGGTATAACAGTTGCCCCTATTCAATCTTCTTAAACCTGAAGAGATTGTCTGAAATCTGAAGGTAGAAGATGATTGAATATTTAGATGCCCTGAAAATTTGCACTTACCATGATCAGAAGAGATGTTGGAAGTTGCATTTGAATGTCGTCTGCGAAATGTTGTTGGCAGATTGAAACATTACCTGAGATGGGCTTTCAGATGCCTCCTGGTAAATGGGTTGAGGGTTTGTTCATCAGAATGAATCCATTGATTATATCTTGATGAAGGATTTGAAAGTCTTTGTGTTGACTGTTTCGGAACCGTCCAAGGTTACCGCTTTAAGTCTTGGAAGATAATCGTTACGGAACTTGTCCAAAGTTTTTCCGATTTAGATTTTGGAAGTTGATCATTGTGGAACCGTCTGAGGTATCGCTTTAGATCTGCAATGTTAAATCGTTATGGAACCGTCTGAGGTATCGCTTTAGATCTGCAACGTTAGATCGTTCTGGAACCGTCTGAGGTATCGCTTTAGATCTGTGATGCTAGATCGTTCTGGAACCGTCTGAGGTATCACTTTAGATTTGTAATGCTAGATCGTTTTGGAACCGTCTGAGGTATCGCTCTAGATCTGTGATGTCTGTTTTTGATAAGTGATCAGAATGAATCTTCGGCTTGATTATATCTGAGAGAACCGTTCATGGAATTCAGGTGAACACTGCATGTGATTGAGAACATCTTTGTCGAAGATATCCGTCTACCTGAAAAATCAAGTTAGTGATATGCAATGTTTATGATGCATGTAAATGTGAGATATTCCCGAAGAAATATGCATGTGATGTTGTGCATGAATATGCGCATGAATATGATGTATGAATGTATGATGCATGAATGTATGTGAATGTGTGAATGTGATGTCAAGCTTCTAATTGGAAAAATAAATTCCCGCTAGTCAGCTGGACATGAATGTATTGTGATTGTTGATGATCTTTTGTCTTGCTTGAGTACCCTCGTCTGGGGAAATTCTTTGAGAACCCGGGTATCCCGTTGAAGGATCTTTGACTACTGTTTGGGGAACCAAAGGTAACTTGGAAGTTCTGATGCCCTTTCAAATGGGAATGAGGAAGATGCATAATCCTCCGATGCACTATTTGACCAAGTCCGGGTGCGGGAATCACACCTTCTGAAGATAGTAATTTGGAACAACCCTGCTGGGGAATAAGACTTCTTTTGAAGAGAAAATCTTTTTGAGGAATTTGCTGAGAAATGCGTTTCTCTTGGTGATTTCCTTCTGATGGAATGATGTCCAGATGATCGGGACATTTCATGAATGCCATTCCTGTTTTTCCTGGTAAACATCAATCATATTCAAATGCATATGTTCATTCAAAATTATCATTGGGATGCTTACGTATTTAAACAGAAAAAGTGAAAATAGTGATTTTTGAAAGAGCTGCATTGAAAAGAGCCATGATAGGCGGGTTAGCACAGGGAGACAACAATCCTAGAAGTAGGAAACTGTCAGAAAGTTTTGAAAAATATTTATGAAGATAAATAGCTATGTGAAAATGATCCAGTCAAGTTTCAACTCTGCTATTGCCAATCTGTCTTCGAGCATCTCATCCCTCACTTGTTGGAAGAAAGTGATTAGACTGATCGGTGTCTTTGAGGTGTTGAATCTTGATGGTGAGTAGGCAGCTGAACGGAACACAGTTGTATGCTTCATTCCCTAACTTTTGCCTAGGCCGCCCTTTCAGGTTTTCAGCCTACCGGGATAGTATTTGTTTAGTCTCTAATTTTTGCCTGGACCGCCCTTTCGGGTTTTCAATCCACCGAGACGCTCATTTTTTCCTAAGTTGCCCTTTCAGGTTTTCAACTTAGCGAGCTGTTTTTTTTTTGTTTTTTTTTTCTTTAAGAGAAGTATTTTTTGACTATGTCAGCATTCACAGGGTGTGGGAAATCCTCACCATCCATGGTGGTAAGCAACATGGCGCCGCCGGAGAATATTTTCTTGATTATGAATGGTCCCTCGTAGGTGGGAGTCCATTTGCCTCTGGGATCACCTTGTGGTAAGATGATGCGTTTGACAACCAAGCCACCAGTTTGGTATGCTTGACTTTTGACTTTTTTGTTGAAGGCTTTGATCATACGCTTTTGGTATAGCTGACCATGACAAATAGCTGCGAGCCTTTTCTCATCAATCAAGTTTATCTGGTCCAACCGTGTTTGAATCCAATCGTCTTCGTCTAGATTGGCTTCTTTCATAATCCTTAGGGAAGGAATCTGAATTTCAATTGGAAGAACTGCCTCCATACCATAGACTAAGGAGAATGGAGTTGCCCCTGTTGAAGTACGCGCAGATGTGCGGTAACCATGAAGAGCAAAAGGCAACATC